>NC_067228.1:30554069-30854902 GCF_019924925.1 Ctenopharyngodon idella
CTTAAAGAGTAAAAAGTGTTTTTACTGAGTACACTGCTTGTGGGTATGTGTGGAAGGGAATTAGCTTAGGTTGAGTTAAACTAGTTAACCTCACTGAATAGTTTGGTTCTAAGGTTTGGCTCCCTTAGAGCTTAGACACTGCCACTGGCTGACGCCACATGTCTTTCTGAAGTCGCAGGCCCTGTTTGGGCCTCCTTTAGAGCATGATGGCGTGAGTTTGTGCTCCTCTTGCTTAAGAGTAAAAGAGTAAAAAGTGTTTTTACTGAGTACATTGCCTGTTAGAATGTGTGCTCAGGTTGAGCTAAACTAGACCTCTAGTGAGCCACGGCCCACAGGTTGAAAACCACTGCGCTAGCCTGTTAACTTGTCATCCGTGCCTACTGTCCTTTTCTCTCATGCGCTCCTTTTTCTACGAGTCCATCAAACATCTGTGGTAAGCCTGAATCAGTCTACAAACATTGTGAGTCATGTCATCTTCCCCTGTTGTTACTTGCACTGCCTGTCACATGTTTAGCATAGCTTTCTCTGTCAACAACAAGGGATTCACATGTTATAAATGCAGGGAAACAGTCAAGCTGACAGAGAAGATTTCAGAAGTAGAGACACGCATCCAAACTTTAATCGAGGATAGTAAGAATGCAAGGTTCCAGCTGTAGAGCCTGTGCAGCAGGGCAACTGGGTGACTATGAGACGGCATAGTCGCGGGGCAAAACACCACTGTTCCTTTCCAATTAGAACTTCAAACAGGTTCTCCCCACTCAGTGACGCACCCACTGAGAATCCTCTTGAAAGTGCCCTGGTTATTGGTGATTCTATTACACGGAACATGAAAATAGAGACACCAGCCACCATAGTCACGTTTGCTGGGAGCTAGAGCACCTGACATCAAAGCAAATTTAAAAGTGCTGGCTAATGTTAATCGTAAATACTCTAATATTATTATTCACGTTGGCACTAATCATGTTTGACTTCGCCAGTCGGAGATCACTAAAATTAATATTAAAGAGGTGTGTGAACTTTGAAGTACGATGTCAGACACTGTAATTTGCTCATGCCCTCTTCCAGTTCGCTGGAGTGATGAGATACTTAACAGACTGTCCTCACTCAATGGCTGGCTGCCTAAGTGGGGTCCACAGAATGATAGAGGGTTCATAGACAAATAGAAAAGTTTTTGGGGCAGACCTGACCTGCAGCGGCACCATCCCTCCTGGGATGGTGCCGCTCTTCTCTCTAGTAACATGGCACATAGTCTGAAACATGACAAACTGGGGCCCAGGTCAGGAAGCAGACAGACTGGTTAAACTGACCTTCTGCTAGTTGTCTCATGTCACAGAAGTCAGATAAATCCCAACATATAGACTCTTTCACCTAGATATAATCACATAGAGACTGTCTGTTCTCCGATTTAGTAAATACAAAAAACTCCCAAACCCATTTAAGGGTAAAAATTTAATTGGTGTTCAAAAAAAAAAACAGATATAATACAGTTGAACAAATGATAAAGCTTGGTTTGCTGAATATTAGATCCCTTATTTCAAAAGCACTTGTTGTAAATATATAATCACAGATTATAAACTAGATGTGCTATGTTTGACAGAAACCGGTCTAAAACCAGACGATTACATCACTTTAAATGATTCCACCCCTCAAGGTTACTGTTATAAACACGAGCCTCATCTGAAAGTCAAAGGGGGAGGTGTTTCTGTAATTTATAGTAAGATCTTCAATATTACTCAGAAGTCTTTCAAATATAATTCCTTCGAAGTGATGGTGCTTTATTTAACGTTATGTAGTGTACGTGATAAATCCCGTTTGACATTTGTGCTGGCTGCTGTATACAGGCCACCAGAGCACTATACAGACTTTATCAAAGAATTTGCTTATTTTCTATCAGAGTTAGTACTGGCAGATAAAGTCCTAATTGTTGGTGATTTTTAATATCCATGTAGATAATGAAAAAGATGCACTGGGATTGGCATTTACAGACATTTTAAACTCTATTTGAGTTAGACAACACATGTCAGGACCCACTCATTTTCATAATCATACTTTAGATCTAATATTGTCACATGGAATCAATATTGATGCAGTTGAAATTCTGCAGCAGAGCGGTGATATCTCAGATCATTATCTAGTCTTGTGTACAGTATCGCATCAGGCAGTGCATTGTAGTGTCCCTGAGGAAAAATTCTATTCATTTGTTGCTATAGGAGAGGAAGAATTGTCTAAACTCGTTAAATCATGAAAATCAACAACATGTATGTTCGACCTTATACCGACTATGCTATTGAAAGAGATGCTTCCAGAGGTCATAGATCCTCCTCTTAATATCATTAATACATCTTTGTCACTAGGATATGTACCGAAAAACTTTTAAACTGGCTATTATTAAATCTCTTATTAAAAAAACACAACTTGATCCTAGAGAATTAGTCCGATCTCGAATCTACCTTTTCTGTATACTAGAAATACTAGAAAAGGCAGTGTCATCACAACTATGTTTCTTTTTTTTTTTCTTTTTTTTTTCTTTTTTTTTTTTTAGAAAGAAATGGTATCTGTGAGGATTTCCAGTCAGGATTTAGATCTTACCATAGTACTGAGACTGCTCTCATTAGAGTTACAAATGATTTGCTCTTATCATCAGATTGTGGTTGTATCTCTTTATTAGTGTTTCTGGATCTTAGTGCTGCATTTGACACTATCGACCACAACATTCTTTTGAATAGACTCAAATTATGTTGGCATTAGTGGAATTGCATTGGCATGGTTCAAATCATACTTATCTGACCATTATCAGTTTATAGCAGTAAACGAAGAGATGTCATACTGATCACAATTTCAGCGTGGAGTACCGCAAGGCTCAGTACTAGGACCGTTGCTTTTCACCCTGTACATGCTACCCTTGGGAGATCTCATTAGGAAGCATGGTGTTAGTTTTAACTGTTACACTGATGATGTAATCACTTTACTATTACTAAATTCAGGAAAAAAAAAAAACACAGATTATAATTATTGGACCAAAAACCTGCACGAAATAACCTAGAATACTGTCAAACACTTGATGGCTGCTCTGTTAAGTCTTTGTCGTCAGTTAGGACCTGGGTGTGCTCTTTGATACCAATCTTTCATTTGAAAGCCACATTTCTAGCATCTGTAAAACTGTTCTTAAATCTTAAAAATGTATCTAAACTACGACATATGCTCTCAATGGCAAATGCGAAACAGTTAGTTCATGCGTTCATGACCTCAAGGCTAGATTGTTGTAATGCTCTACTCTGTGATTGCCCTGCATGCTTAATAAACAAACTACAGCTGGTCCAAAACACAGCAGCTAGAGATTTTACTAGAATCAGGAAGTTTGACCATATTAGCCCGGTTCTGTCAAGACTGCACCTGGCTTAAACATTGTATAGAGTTTAAAATCTTGCTAATTACTTACAAAGCATTAAATGGTTTAGCTCCCCAGTACTTAAACAAGCTCTTAACGCATTATAGTCCTACACGTCTATTGTGATCTCAGCATTCTGGCCATTTGATAATACCTAGAATAACAAAATCAACTGCAGGTGGTAGATCCTTTTCCTATTTGGCACCTAAACTTTGGAACAGTCTTCCTTGCATTGTTCGGGAGGCAGACACACTCTGTTAGTTTAAATCTAGACTAAAAACGCATCTCTTTATCCTGGCATACACATAACACATAATCACTTTATATTTTCACATCAGTTAAAGGATTGTTAAGCTGCATAAATTAGGTCAGCTGGAACCGAGAACACTTCCTATAACACCCGATGTACAAGTTACATCAGAAGAAGAATGGCATCTACGCTAATATTAGTCTCTCTGTTTATCCCGAGGTTTACCGGTTCCAGGCCGTATCCAGATCAGATGGAAGACCTGTGCCTAGACATGACCACAACGCATCCCTGAAGTGTCAGCAGAGATTGTGTCAACTATACCCTGCAAAGGCTTCATCGACATGACAGCCAGTGGCACAGATCCTCAACAAAACCGTTTACATACCGGCGTAATGAATCCGTTCTTCAACCAGATGGAACTGGATTAAATATTTTGACTGTTCCGATCCCAATCTGATTTATGACCCGTAATGCTGCCTAAATCATAATCAAGCATTGTTCGTTGTTGGCCAGAGGAGAACTGGCCCCCCGACTGAGCCTTGTTTCTCCCAAGGTTTTTGTCTTCATTTTTGTCACCTGATGGAGTTTGGGTTCCTTGCCGCTGTTGCCTTCCAGAGTCTCGTCCCATCATGGCCGCCATTCCAGAGTCTCGTCCCGTCATGATGGCCGCCACGCCTGAGCCCTCAGCCATGATGGCCGCCACCATGCCTGAGACTCCGGTTCCCATTCAGAGTCCAGAGATGACTCCAGTTCCCGTCCAGAATCCAGAGATGACTTCCATCCTCGTCCAGTGTCCAAAGATGACTCCAGTTTCCATCTAGAGTCAAGAGATGACTCCAGTCCCTATCCAGAGTCCAAAGATGACTCCAGTCCCTGAGCTATTATGTGACCCTAAATCACATACACTACTAAAAGAGTGTGTATGCATAGTCATATGTGTTGGTACAGATCTCACATATTTACGTCAAGTTTTTTAAAAAGTAAATCCTGGTATATGTTATATATATATATATATATATAGGGAGCGTTTACACGACACAATTTTCAACTAAAAATGGAAATAGTCAATTGCCTTTCTTTCCTCAGAGTTTAGGTGTGTTCGACTTGAAGCAGCGCTGTGCAGACCGATTGGTGTATGACATCAAAGTACCAGATGAGCGATTCAAACCACAAGGGCTTCAAACAATCATCACACCTGGAGGGTGTTCCCATATCATCAGCTACTGACACACCATCAAGTGAATCTATGAAAGGGTACTCATGATCTACATACAGAAGATTAAATAAACATGAAAAAAATGCTACATGTGATAAATGTAAATAAGGTTTTTAAGTTTTTATTTAAGAACCTGTACATTTACATGTGTATGTGCTTTAGTTCATGTGTTTGTGTGTGTGTGTGTGTGTAGCTGTATGTGTACTCACTATGCATACGTAATGTGTGTGTGGATGTGAAAAGACTTAGGGACGCAGGTGCACCCCCATCTGTACACTCCACAGTAAAGAGTGCAGCTGCTGTGAATCAAATATTCTCCCACATCTCTGCAGCCTAACTCAGACTAATAACATGTACGTCAGAGTGGCCACACAGAGGTGCTTTTACAAGGGACAAGATGAGGAGAAGAGAGATGAAAAGGGGGGATGAAAGGAAAGAAGGAAGTGTAGAATGTACAAGAGAAGATTAAAGAAGGACTAGTATTTGTGACATAGCTCGTTAAATAATTGTGATGCCTTCATATAAAACAATTAGGTAACACTTTACAATAAGGTTGTATTAGTTAACATTAGTTAATGCATTAGTTAACATTAACTAACCATGAACAACACCTCTGTTCAGCATTAGTTAATCTTTGTTAACGTTAATCTTACGCATATATTAATGCATCTATTCACGTTAACAGCGCAAGTAGTTAATATTAGTTAATGCATTAGATGACATGAACTAATCATGAACAATGCCTGTAAATAGCCTTAATGTTTTAAGGTTAACTTACTATACATATTTACATTAGTTTATGTAGCAGTTGACACACTAAGGGTGAACATTTCTAACTCACCATCTTACCCTAAAGGTAAAAATGCCATTGTGTACCTTATCAGCATTATTTATTAATAAGACATTGATTTGGGCTGTAAAAATTCTGAAGTGGAAACCATCTGAACATTACAGATATGTTGTTCATGTTTATATGCACTTTACTATTATTACTTACATTCAACAAAGCATTTATTAATGGAATTTGTGAACCTTATTGTAAAGTGTACACTATTTCAACATTAACTGATGTGTTACTAACATTTGTAGACCCTTTATTAACATGACTTACCACTAACAAAGCATTCATTAATGGAATTTGTGAACCTTATTGTAAAGTGTACACTATTTCAACATTAACTGATGTGTTACTAACATTTTTTTGTAGACCCTTTATTAAAATTTCTGTAATTGTTTAACCATTTTGTAATATTTAGTTTGTTTACTGAAGGCAAAGAAGGCATTTTCTCCTATGCAGCGACTGACAATACATAAGATACCCCAAAGCACAACATAAATTCACAAATCACATCAATTTTATTTGTTCGCTGTACTTCAAATCTTTAGAATCCATATGTTTGTAAGGAACAGATCCAAATTTAGCCCTTTATCCGGCGATCTCTCAGCAGCGACCATCACAGTCAAAGCCCGCGCTCGTTATGATTCAAATTCCATTCTACAAATGTTAGTAACACATCAGTTAATGTTGAAATAGTGTACACTTTACAATAAGGTTCACAAATTCCATTAATAAATGCTTTGTTGAGTGTAAGTAATGATAGTAAAGTGCATATAAACATGTACAACATATCTGTTAATGTTCAGATGGTTTCCACTTTAGAATTTTACAGCCCAAATCAATGCCTTATTAATAAATAATGCTGATAAGGTACACAATGGCATTTTTACCTTTAGGGTTAGAAATGTTCACCCTTAGTGTGTCAACTGCTACATAAACTGATGTAAATATGTACAGTAAGTTAACCTTAAAACATTAAGGCTATTTACAGGCATTGTTCATGATTAGTTCATGTTATCTAATGCATTAACTAACGTTAACTACTTGTGCTGTTAACGTGAATAGATGCATTAATATGCTGTGAGTTAACGTTAACAAAGATTAACTAATGCATTAACTAATGTTAACTAATTGCGCTGTTAATATGAATAGATGCATTAATATGTGCGTGAGTTAACGTTAACAAAGATTAACTAATGTTAACTAATACAACCTTATTGTAAAGTGATACCAACAAGTACAAGTATCATTTAATGAAAACATCATCCATATTGCGCATACACAAAGATCATGCTTGTTCTGAACTTTCAGAAAATAACTGATATTTCTCTGTTGATTTGAAAAAGAATCCTAAAAAGTACCAGTTGATGCTATGTTCCACAAACAGGGTACAAAATATTAAACTTAAAGTCTATTTTCTGTATATTTTTTTTGTTCAATAAAGTGTCAGTGAAAGTAAATACTTAAACTAATATAATAATAATGCTGATTCTCAACCAGAAGAGGTCAAACTAATTATTATTATTATATCTCTTTTATTTAATGTTTATTTTACACTGAACAAAATTATAAACGCAATTTTTTTTGCCCCCATTTTTCATGAGCTGAACTCAAAGATCTAAGACTTTTTCTATGTACACAAAAGGCCTTCTCTCAAATATTGTTCACAAATCTGTCTAAATCTGTGTTAGTGAGCACTTCTCCTTTGCCGAGATAATCCATCCACCTCACAGGTGTGGCATATCAAGATGCTGATTAGACAGCATGATTATTGCACAGGTGTGCCTTAGGCTGGCCACAATAAAAGGCCACTCTAAAATGTGCAGTTTTATCACATAGCACAATGCCACAGATGTCGCAAGTTTTGAGGGAGCAATTGGCATGCTGACTGCAGGAATGTCCACCAGAGCTGTTGCCTGTGAATTGAATGTTCATTTCTTTACCATAAGCCGTCTCCAAAGGCGTTTCAGAGAATTTGGCAGTACATCCAACCGGCCTCTCAACCGCAGACCACGTGTAACCACACCAGCCCAGGACCTCCACATCCAGCATCTTCACCTCCAAGATCGTCTGAGACCAGCTACCCGGACAGCTGCTGCAACAATCGGTTTGCATAACCAAAGAATTTCTGCACAAACTGTCAGAAACCGTCTCAGGGAAGCTCATCTGCATGCTCGTCATCCTCATCGGGGTCTCGACCTGACTGCAGTTCGTCGGCGTCTGGCACTTTGGAGAGGTGTTCTCTTCACGGATGAATCCCGGTTTTCACTGTACAGGGCAGATGGCAGACAGCGTGTATGGCGTCGGGTGAGCGGTTTGCTGATGTCAACGTTGTGGATCGAGTGGCCCATGGTGGCGGTGGGGTTATGGTATGGGCAGGCGTATGTTATGGACAACGAACACAGGTCCATTTTATTAATGGCATTTTGAATGCACAGAGATACCGTGACGAGATCCTGAGGCCCATTGTTGTGCCATTCATCCACGACCATCACCTCATGTTGCAGCATGATAATGCATGGCCCCATGTTGCAAGGATCTGTACACAATTCCTGGAAGCTGAAAACATCCCAGTTCTTGCATGGCCAGCATATCCACTGGACATGTCACCCATTGAGAATGTTTGGGATGATCTGGATGCTCTGGGATGCTCTGTATACGACGTGTTCCAGTTCCTGCTGATATCCAGCAACTTCGCACAGCCATTGAAGAGGAGTGGACCAACATTCCACAGGCTACAATCAACAACCTGATTAACTCTATGCAAAGGAGATGTGTTGCACTGCATGAGGCAAATGGTGGTCACACCAGATACTGACTGGTTTTTGGAACACCTTTTATTTTTATTATTTTACACAAATCATGCTACAAGACAGCAAGATACAACAACATAAGAAGCTTTAGGGAAAGTGCTCTCTTTTCAAAGGAAAAATACAGTACTTACAGTACATTTCCAATGTAGATGCTCAACAGAACTTGAATGACGCACAAGAACAAACCTCTTGTGGAAGCTCATGAAGCTCAGCTCAGCACGTTTGCGCTTCCAGAAGAGGTTTGTTCTCGTGCGTCATTCAGGTTCGGTTGAGCATCTGTTTATGTTCGCTGATCAAGGTTTATATGTGAGTAAAAGCCTAAATTAAATCTGTTAATCATTAAAAGTGATTCTCTTCAGAAAATTTGGACTAAACTGTTCGATTCATATGGATTAGTTTAACAATTTCTTTTATGAACTTTTTGAAGCATCAAAGATCAAGTTGCACAGGCAATCTATGGAAGGACAGAATGCTGTCAGATTTCATCAAAAAGATCTTCAATTGTGTTCCGAAGATAAAAGAAAGTCTTAAGGGTTTGTAACGACATGGGGGTGAGTAATTAATGACAGAATTTTCATTTTGGGATGAACTAACCCTTTAAAGAGGTGTGTGAACTCGCAAGTATGACATTGATATGCTCTGACCCCTTTATTTGCCAATTTTATTTGCTGGCTTGTATCAGTAGTAGCACAACAACCACCGCAGATAAGATTTATATTGTTACAATTAATAAATAATGAATCAAATTTAATTGTTAGCATTGTTGTGTTTTGCATGCTGAATGTTGATGTCTGTGTGTGACTCAAGCAAGGTCAATTGCAAAATATTGTCAAAACTACAGGGGGGTTATATCAAACCAATTAAAATTTTGATGTTTCACAAGGTGTTTATGACATAAGTATTAGCAAAACTCTGGAACAGTCTTCCTAGCATTGTTCGGGGGCAGATACACTCAGTTTAAATCAGTTTAAATCTAGATTAAAGACGCATCTCTTTAACCTAGCATACACATAACACACTATCACATTTAAATTAAATGATTGTTAGGCTGCATAAAGGAGGTCAACCGGAACCGGGAACACTTCCCGTAACATCTGATGTACTTGTTACACCGTAAGAGGAATGGCTATGCTAATATTAGTCTGTCTGTCTCATTCTTATCCTGAGGTTACTGTAGTCAGCCAGAATCCGGTCCATATCCAGACCAGATGGTGGACCTGCACCTAGAGACGACTACAACAGCCCTGAATGTCAGTGGAGACAGACATAGAGACAGACCCCCCTGGCACAGATCCTCAGCGAAGACCACAAGAACCAGACAAATCCTCTGCACAGTCCCTATGGCCAGCATCAACTCCTCCTCCTTCCATATGAAGGTGTGATGTACCCCGATCTTTAAGCAGAAGGAACTGGATGAAATATTCAGATTTTTGAAATATGAATGAAATATTCAATTTTTTTTCTCCAATTTTTTCTCTGTCACTGATGGAATTTGGGTTCCTTGCCACTGTCACCCTTTGGCTTGCTTAGTTGGGGACACTTAATATTTGGCAACATTCTTCACTTGAATACACTGACACTATTGGATGGGAACAACTGAGCTGGATGATGGCATCACTGTTTTCTCCATTTCTGCTTTATATATGAATTGAACTCATTCTATAATTGATGAACTATTGAACCAAAGTGAATCAACACTGAACTGATTTTAAATGAATAATAACCATTTACTATTGTATTTTTAGAGTTGCTTATAGCATAATTGAATTCTGTTTGCATCAATAAATCATTATTTTCCTGTTTATCACTGTAAAGCTGTTTTTTTAAACAATATGTATTGTATAAAGTGCTATATAAATAAAGGTGACTTGACTTGACTTGACTTGATTTCTGAGAGACTCGCGGAGATAGCAATGCGGCTATTTGATTTGCAGTTGTACTGTGCTCATTTCATTCATAGAGTTTATGCTCATTCACTTCACACACATTATTGTGTAGTGAATTTAGAGGTTTAAGTATAATATTGTGCTGTCCCCTGGCTCACCTGTTACAGCAAACATGAGGAGTGAATGCGTCTGCCAAATATTCCTATTATTTGGTATAATTTGTTTTTCATTTTGAAGCCATTATTCATGCAATTTCCGAATAAGATATTTGGCTTTGGGCACATCCCTAATACAGATAATTAACAAGCAAGCAAATACTGTTTGTCACTTAGAGGACAGATTAAGCCATTTTATTGTGTTTATTTTGGTTACAGTTCATCACTCTACAATATCCACAGTAAATTGTGCAGCTATCCCCACACACTCTCTTCCTCAACTAACACCCAAATCTAGCATAAAAACTAACTAATTATGGCTATGAGCATATGCTAGCATTTCCTAAGAATTTACATAAAATATTTACCTCAATATAGTCATGGTGTGTATTGAGGATTTGTACATATCATTCCACTTAAGCATAGTAGTAAAGCAAAATCACCTCTTTTACCTCACACTCTCACTGCAACAGGAAATGTCAGACATAATATAATATAATATAATATAGAATGTCTCTTAAGAAATGTTATATAAGAAATGTTTCTGATGAATGATATTATACTACATTTTGTTTGAGTTCTCTGATCATATTGACCAAGCGGCATTCCAAAAGTGTAGAAAGCATTGAGTTGTTTCACTGTATCACTCAACGTCTCTGCAATAATAAAAGAGAAGAAGATCTCAAAGAAATAGCATAGGACATTATGGGAAAGATTAAAAACTTAGGAGAATTCTGTTCTTTTTTTTGGGGTGGTACCTCTTCAAGTTATCTAATAAACCCTCTCCTCTCCTCTCCTCTAAAACCAGGTGTTGGTGTAGTAAATATTTACAATCCTTTTGTTCTGGTCTGGGTATTTAAGGGAAGGTGGTAGAGCAGCCATTTGGGAAATTCTGTAGCCAGAAACCCCAATGCAGTGCTGGGTGAGTGTCTTAAAAACACCCACACACCACTGTGTGTTCCACGGTCAGGTATGCATTTCTTACTCTAGAGTCATCCTTGAGCAATTGATGTTATGTATCTATTATTTCTGAATTGGCTTCTGTTTGTCTAATTGTGTAATAAGCATAATACATTTTCACCTGACAAATAAAATGTTCTTTTTGATTCATTGTATTATTCTTAAATCATTATTTCAAGTAGATTAAAGTGGAGTCTGGTGTTACCACAAATCTGTGGTCAGGATTGATCATACGGAAGGCTCAATGAATGGAGCATGGGGCACATCATTTGATACCTTCCGATTTCTGACTATCACTGACTTTTGTTAAACTGACTTTTGCAACTTACAAAAACTGTAAGTTGCAGTTTTCGTGACTATACAAAAATTACGCTTTCTGTTGTGAGCAAGCAGAGCACGGCCGACTTAAAGGTAAATATTCACCCTGCATCCTCTGTCTAAGATCAGAACTGACGAGTTTGTGTCTGTGAGACTACGACCGGTCGGCGCAAGTTCTCTATGCAACATTGGTTCCCTAATGAACAAATAATTGAAAAATATGGGATACCCAGAGTAATCAAATATCTAAATTAATACATAACCAATAGTTTTGATTAATTCCTAAGTAGAAACACAATCCAAAAGTAATAATCATTTGAAATTGAAGTCAGATTAAGCGCACAGCTAAAGTAAAATTGATCTAATTCTAAAAATTAAGTGAACTTCACAGGAGCGCTGAAAAGACATACACGCATTATACCTTAACCCAGGCCATTGGATTCCATCGCTGGGCTGACGGGTGGTGATCCTTACAAAATAAAAGTGGATTGGGTAGAGGAGTCATGCAACATTGCCTGTAACATTTTTTTTTTCTTTTTTTTTTTCTGTATTTTGTGTGATATTGCTTAAATAGATCATTCCAAACATGGTTGACAACAATGCTGCTGACTCATTGTTAGGAAACTGTGTCATTTGTTTTATAATTAAGAGGATAATGAACTTATTCATACTATTTGATATATTTACCATTGCATGCATTTTCAAATGTTCTAAATATTACCTACTGTATATGATAAAAATGTATTTACTTTAAATTTGCTTTTCAAAAGTAATTTCACAGTTTACTTAGCTTCCTTTTTCCCCTTAAAAAACTATATATATTTTTTAACTGTGTAATTCAAGCAAAGGTAAATTTCTATCAGTATTTCACTTATTTTAACCTTAATAGTTTTTTGTTCTTGCCACAAAGCACAAGAATATTTCAAGACATTTCAAAATATGAATGAACTTACCATTCACTACTGGAACTTTTCTCTTATCCGTTACTGATTATCCAACCGCTAATATCAGATTTGTACAGTATTATGATAAGGGGAATTTTATGTGCAATTTCCAAGTCTTCAACTCATATTTATTATAATTCCGATAACATATAAAGACCACCCTGCTGAAATTACCAGGCACTAATTGCAGTGTTTTCTGAGAATGATCCAGCTCTGAAATCAATATAACTAATTAACAGACAGTTAATTAATGACTAATTGACTGGTTTTATAGACAGCATTTAATTAGGTATTGGTTCCAGCCTCAATTCTCATTCTTTTCTACATTGATAATGACCACAGACCTGCAATGGAGAGTCAGAGTGATATAAAAGTGATATCAGAGTGGTCTGACAGAGTGCCTCTGTTTAGTGCTACAGCTTATGGCTGGAATGGATCTCAATCCACCTAGCATCTATTATACAGCAGTGATTATCTTTAAGGGTGCAGGTGTACAACACTCAAATTACACACTTTTTTTTTAAGATGCTGTGGCTAATGGACAAATGTGTAGGGATCTCAATGGCAATTCAGGCAAAAAAAAATCTCTTGGGAGAGAGGTACTCAGTGAGGGTGCATTAACAGGATTTAGACACCACCTCAACACTTTAAAGGATCAGCCAATCAAGACTTCTAATGCTCGGTTCTACTTCACTGATTGCACAGACGCCAAATTTTACATCTAGAATCTGAAAGAACGGTGGGGGTGGGGGTGAGGGGGGATTAAATTTCCTTTAAATCCTTTTCAATAAAGGCAGAAGGTGCACTTAAGTCCAGGGTTATTAAAAGTTGAAGAGGCAGAATCAGTCCATGTCATTCCTTGATTCTTCACCCAACTTATAATGAGGAAATAATTTAATAATGTGGATAGTGGGGATTATATTGAGCCCTAATGTCCTGAAAGCACATCAAAGACTATCAAGAAATATGCTTTAAAACCTATTTGCTGTAAATGATATTGAAATGTCCAATAGTTAAGGTGTCACCAAATAAAGAGGTACAATTTATTCACAAAATATCCTCCGCTGAGTGTTCTGTAAATGAAACGCATTTTGTGCACCTTTTTTTTTTTTTTTTTTGTTATTGATGAAATGAAAAGTACATTCATTGTTGTGTGCAAGAAACATAATGGTTAGTCAGGTTACAACTGGCACCCCATACCACAGAACCACAGTGTTTACACTTTTTTGGATAAATCACCTAAGAATGGCTTAAACTGGGGTAGGAGACAGTACTTTAACAACAAAAAATTACACACTTCACCTGTAGTGAAATGTGTATTAGATGTCCCAAGTTTAAACAAGAAATATTGACAAATATGTGTTGAAATTCCAGGTAATTTTGCTAAATGGTTGCTCTAATTTTGATACTTATCAGCCATTCAGTTATTGCTCTGTTACAGTAAAAGGAATAGTTCATCCAAAAATGGAATTTCTGTCCTCATATTATTTCAAACCCATTAATGTGAAGGAGAAAATCATCAGCTTAGCATCAATTCTTTTGGACCATTTTTTAATGTAACTTTTCTTTTCTTCTAATTTTAACTTTGACAGCCCCTGGTCACTGTCTGTATCAATTCTATTAAAAGTGGCAGCATGGACTTTCCGTAAAGCATCTACTTCTGTTTCTCAAAAGAAAGCAAGATGGCTTTCAAATAGCCTGAGGGAGAGAAACAAAAGCATTTTGGGGTGAACTATTTTGAAGGAGGTGACAGATACCAGCTTTTACCAATTGATCCAATTGATTTCCCTATTTTTATTTATTTTTTCCTTTTATGATATTATCAGTAAATATAAAAGCCATAAAAAGCTTTCCACAATTGACAGTTCTCAGTAATAGATGTACTATTCTAAATAATTACTTATCTAATTGTATATATATATATATATATATATATATATATATATATATATATATATATATGCACATGCATTGTAACATAAGCTCAGTATAGAGGTATTATGGTAAACAACTTAACTGTGTGACATGAACAATTGCTAATTAGCCACGTAGGAGGAATTGTCCGCTATATCACCATATGGCTTCAGAAAATAATATTTGCTAACATTTCCTTGGCAAATAAATATGTACAGCTTGTCATGCCATCAGAGGGAGAGAAACATTTTAACATGCACTTGAGTGGTGTCATCCATACCAGATTGTGCTTATAGTAACAACAACCTGAAAGAGCCTGTTCACTGAATATGAACCCACCACAGGAACAGATGTTCTGAATTACATTAACCTATATTAGTACTGCATATACGGTTTATCTGTCTATATATGCACGCTAAATATCTTGAATTATAAGAGGGCCCTTTTGTAAGTTGCTGAAGAAGAAAGTTCTTCTATGTGAAACGATCAGAATTCATCTTTCGGAGTTTGGGTGGCAGGTGTCCGTCCATGCGACCTCCTCCCCCAGCCATTCTCTGCAGTTTCGGCGGCAAGTCCGCAACTGATTTGCTGATGGCCTCTGTGGCAATCTTAGTCGCCTTGGTAACCTGCTTTTCCTCTGAGACCCCAGGCACAGAACTGATACGTTGAAGCTTCATGGGCATTTCGCCAAGGCTGTATGTCATCTCTGATGTGGTGGAACTCATTCTCAGGAGCTTCCTGGGCAGCCCATCTCTACCTGTCATTTTCTGTAACTTGGCTGGTAATTTAGTGGTGCTCTCTGGATCTTCCAGCAGCTCCAGACAGTCCAGGGAGCTGTTCTTCTCTCTACTGTTGCACAAAGATGGAGCCATGAGTGGAGAGGACATGAGTAATGCCTCATCCTGCTCCTTTGCGCTGTAGGGAGGTGTGTGAACCTCAAATGTAGCGTGGAACTGAGAATAATCGACTTTAAAGAAACCCTCCTCCAGAGAGATAACTGGGAAGAATCTGTGGCCCCAGAGCACCTCGTCCTCTGTGTACGACGTCCGCGCTTGACAAGTCATGCCTGTGAGAGAAGACACATGAAAAGGAACAAATGGAAGAATGAAAGAAGTGGTCAAGGATTAATCAATCAGATAAAACTGGGAAAAGCATTGCTGCACTCTAAAGAGTATCATACACAACTCTCTTGATTAGTACAGTGCTTGGAAGGCAGAACTGTATTGACATTCCCTAAAACATCTGGTTAAGATTGGTTCTAAACTTCTAACCCTGTACATATTAAACATTAAACATGTTTAAAGAAATGACTTGACCCTTGGCTGAAAGATATACATTGTGTATAGACATTATTTCAGTAACAAGTTTGTCCTTTTGTGGTTTGACAGCTGAAAGTATATGCTATAGAAACTGAATAATATAAACCACCTTTTCCAATCTTACAGTTTATGCTGTTGCACCATTGTTTCATACACTACACTTCAGTGGTTGTGTGCGGCCAGCCATTTCACCACTCATAATAAACTCACAGCGATGATTTGCTTACTGAAATATGATTGATTTCATTTCTTACATTTGCATACTGGATTATGATTGGTCTTGTCATCCAAATGATTTTTTTTGCCTAAAGCAAGTGTCGTGAAAAAGGCAAACAATCACAAGTTACAGAGCTTCCGGCTATCAAACTATTAAAGTTAACAAAGGAACAAGAAATCAAAAAAATCCATGTACTATGAAATGACTAGACCATTTTTAAGATGAAAATGTTTTGCACTGTACATCAGTTTGCTCTGTACATTCAACTTAGCAGCATTAACAGCAAGTCAAAGAGGGCAAGCTTTCAAATGAACCACGCACTTTAAACACTTACATTATGTTCTTGCGTATTTAACTCAACTGCTCAGGTAATGTCAGTAGTTTGACCCATTTTTAGGGGGTCTAAAATTACACTTTAAATCAATCAAAGCTATATAAATTAAACTTCATATTTACAATTAAATATAAGGTACATATTCAGAAGATACATTTTAAACTCCTCGTATTCACACTTTTATAGCATGCAAATATTTCTGCCCGTTATCACCCTCTGCTTTTCTGCAGCTGACAGTTGCCACATTGTGTATAAGGTGCTGTTCGTTCAGCCAGTAAAGGAAAAATAAAGCTAATTTATGGTGTTATGATTGGTTGTGGCAGTTTTCAGCTCTTTCTCAAATTTTTCAACACACAGCCCACTTCGGATTGCTTTTAATCAATACACAAATCAAAAAATAAAGTCTGATTGGGTGGGCCTAAAGTATGATTGGGTGGGCAAGGCAGGATGTTTGGGTGGGCACAGCCCACACCTGCCTATGCCTAAGTCCGGTAATGACAGTACGGTAATGCAGTGACAACACTCTAGACCAGGGGCCGGTTGCATAAACTGCTAAGACTGGTCTGTCAAGTTAGTCCATCTAGGTAACACTTTACAATAAGGTTCATTAGTTAATGCACAGTTAATACAGCATTTATTAATCTTTATTAATGTTAATTTCAACATTTACTAATACATTATTCAAATCCTAACATTAGTTAATGCACTGTGAAGTAACATGAACAAACAATGAACAACTGTATTTTCATTAACTAATGTTAGCGAAGATTAGTAAATACAGTAACAAATGTATTGTTCATGGTTAGTTCATGTTAGTTAATATATTCACTAATGTTTAACTAATGAACCTTATTGTAAAGTGTTACCGTCATCTTTTTTTTTTTTTTTCTTTAAGACTGTATATTACTTTAAGTCAGTTACATAAAAATGTAGATTGGTCTAATTTGATGCCAAAAAGCAAGTCTGATTACCTCTAACTAACTGCTAGATTGTCCACTACTAGTTCTATTCTAATTCTTAGGACACAGTCTTGCCTAAGTGTATGCAACTGGCCCCTAGGGGCTTCATACCTTTTCTGATCCAAGAAACCCCCCAACACCCAGACTACAACACCAGCGACAATTCTTCCCACACTGAAAGAGTGACATGGCACATTCATAGCCAATTAGAAGATATTTTATGTTTATTTTATGGCTATGTTGAGCACAATGAAGCATAAATATAATACAATGATTCTTTTAAACCAGGCCTATATAACAAATCAAGGCAAGGCAAGGCAATTTTATTTATATAGCACATTTCATACACAATGGTAATTCAAACTGCTTTACATACAGAGGAAACAAATACATAGAATAAAATTGGAATGCATAAGAAAAAGAAATAAAAATCAATCAATAAACAAACTTAAATCAATAATATTTATTGAAAACAAGTTGGAAATATGTTGAATACTCTTAAAATTTGAAAAATGTGTATATCAGTGGTGCAAATATAAGTGGTCTTTTGCCTCTTATGGAGAAAAAAAAATTGAATTACGAAACCTCTCAATAATAATTGCCTGTGTCACAACAAACTATGAATGTAAATATTGCCAGCCTCACTTTCTTTCACTTTCTATTGTCTTGTGTTTTAACATTCAGTTAAATCTTTACCTTATCAAGGCATAACAAATAGAAACAGATCAGCTTAGCTAAACGAAAAAAGGAAAAAGAAAAAAGAAAAAAAAAATCTGAAAATCAGATTAGCTAAATGTTTCTCTCTCTCTCTCTCTCTCTCTCTCTCTCTCTCTCTCTCTCTCTCTCTTTCTCTCTCTCTGGACCTAATTAGAGTGTTGAAGATGTTTTGCTTTGAGAGATTAATTGTCATATTTTAATCCACAGTTTACATGCAAGAGTTATGCATGAAGGGACGGCACTAGATTAGTCGGGGGGCCCAGACAAGCTGCACACTGCATCACTAAACCCATACGCAACAATTTCTTGCCACACTGCACCGCACCGCTTCCCCCCAGCACAAAATCAGAGAGCTGGGGGGCCTATAGACAGGTCCGTGCCCAGGGCACGACAGCATCATAATTCATCCCTGAATGCATGCAATATCTTATAAACATATGAAATGCTTCCAAAGACTGAGGATTTGTTGTCTTTTTTGTTATCTGTGTTCTTCTATATTTTAATGGAAGTGTAATAATACTGTAGTAATAATAAATAACACAAGTAAAAATGATGAAGAGGCTTATTTAAATTTTTTATATCACAGAAATTTCTGATATATCCTGATTAGACCAATAAAACGAGGGTCACATGAAATGAGATCAATATTTGTCTCTTTCCAGTTTGAGCTTCTCAGTAATAGAAACATCCAGTTTGAGCTTGCTTATATCTGACCTCAATAAAACATACAAAGTCTGTCATGAAAAGCAAATGTCCTCAATACAAAAAGTAATAAGGAGGAAGAGAATCAATAAAACTCTCACAAGAACAGAAGCAAAAAGCCTGTTATCAGCACGGCCCAGGCTGCCTTCAGTCAGCTAACTTTTGTGGGCCAAGTATTGTAGTCTTCTGATTTTCACGTGCAAAATGACATTCTGAGTGGACAACCCTGAACTCATCAAAAATGTTACAAATGTGGATTACAGAAAATTCATGTGTACTGAACGCTCTGTTTATTTGCATGTTCATGAGAGTAATACACTCTCATGAACGGGCAAATTATACAACACTTGCTGTATAATTTTAGTTACCATATTATTGCACAGTGTTAGGTAATGTTATTTAATGCATTAACTAACGTTGAGCAATACATTTGTTACAGTATTTATTAATCTTTGTTGATGTTAGTATATACAAATACAATTATTAATTGTTAGTTCATGTTAGCTCAGGTCAATTAATATTAACAGATACAACTTTTGATTTTAATAATGTATTAATAATTTTGAAATGAACAAACTAAGATTATAAATGATTTAGAAGTATTTTTGCTGTTAGTTTATGTTAACTAATGTAGTTAACTAATGTTAACAAATGGAACCTTGTTGTAAAGTGTTACTATTACAAGAGTTAAGGTTTTGGGGCTTTGTTCAAATCAGTAAACCTACTTATAAAGAATAGTAACAGCAATGCTTGCAAACACCAATAATGATGTCAAACAGAAGCGAAAGGGTTCATGCAATCAAAACATCTCAGGTTATGCATGTAACCCGGTTCCCTGAGAGGGGAACTCAATGGCATGTCATGGCTTGGCGCTATAGGAACACTTTGAGTGTGCCGATGAAGTAGCAACATAGCATAGTATGCCAATGAAACTATGAAAAGATGCCATGCCAGCGTGTTGCCACATTCTAATTGTCTGAAGAAAACACACAGGTGTGTCCCCTCTCATAGGTAACCCAAGACTAACACTGTGTCATTGCTTGACGCTATGGGAACTTTAATGACAACGTCACCACAGCATGGTACAGTGCCTGCCCCACAAGGCTGTGATTCTGCACAGACAGTTGCGAGCACAAGCTAAGACCGGACCGTCAATGCTAACAAGAGAGCCACTTTAAGAGTCAGCATTTTCTTACAAACTGATTTCAGTGTCTCAAATGGTGCCTCTGCTAATATGCCAATGCTAGGTCACAGGAAGGAATTTAGCCTCAACCCCCTGGCACCACACAAGAACTGAGAGACCAGAGGATGTCTCCCAACAGAAGCTCTATCCAAAGGTATGCAGCTAGCTGAGATGGCGGCCATATTAACCTTTAGTGTTCCCATTGACAAGTGATCTTGAAGGAACTCCAGCACCAAACTGACCAGGCAATTGCCTGGCATACAGCTTTTTGGTGGAAGGGGCTCTAGAACTCAAAATTGCCTCAACAACCTCAGTTGAGAGACCAGAATCTATGAGCTGGGACCCCTCAGGGGCCAGACCCAGATCTTTCCAGATCTCCAGCTTGGGGTGGTAGATTGTCCCTTGCACTTGAGACAGAAGATCTCTCCGAACCGGAATCTCCCATGGAATGCCGAGATATCATGTCCCGAGAAACATACTCAGGGCGGTTAGAATGGAATCACTAGGAGAAGGTGGACTCTGTCCTGGCAAACCCTTGCTAGAACACCCGGGAATAAAGCTATCAGAGGAAATGCATACAGACTCAGTCTCGGCCATCTCTGTACCATGGCGTCCAGTTCAAAGGGAGCTAACAGCCATGAGACCTAACAGCCTCTGAAATTGAAGAAATGAAAGCTCCTAACCTAGCTTAATATCTTTCATAGCATTTAGGATTGATTCTACACGTGCAGGTGGCAGCCGTGCCTGCATCAGGGTTGAGTCCCAAATGACCCCGAGAAAAGTGGTTCTCTGAGCTGGAAAAAGCACACTCTTCTTGGCGTTCAATCTCAACCTCAACTTCTTCATGTGAGCAAGCCGTCAACTCTTCTGACTGGGCTAGTATCAGTCAATCATCTATGTAGTTAGCAAACACACACTCACACATGTGGCTTCTGAAGACAAAGAAACTGGCGACACGCTGGCATGGTGTCTATTTATAGTGTCAGTGATGTACTACACTACGGTGCTATGTCATCACGCTCAGCCAATCACTGATTGGTGTGTGTAAACACGTGCTTCAGACACCTGCTCACGCGAAGCGTTCCCATAGCGTCAAGCCATGACGCACAGTTAAGTTCCACTCTAAAGGGAACTACAACACTGTGTTTCTATGGAAACCTAATCTTGCCATGTGCACATGCATAGCTCTTGCATCCAAAGCTGTTCTCTCATACACATATGCTGATGCTCCCATTAATAAACATAGACTGTTTACCTGCAGTCTGCAGCAGGACAGTCTGAGGGTTATAACCACTATTTACCAAAGTAATGAAAACTGCTATGTGTAAAAACAGTGCATTCTGCATCCAGTGCATCCAGTTGCATCACATATTACACATTTGTGATTGTGTTCAGCTAGACTCAGGGCTAGCTGCATTGTGGGGGAGAGCATACTGTAAGAGTGGTAAAACTCCTCTGTGCATTATAGTATAAATTAATGAATGACCCTGTCAGCACTGTGGATAACAGCAGAAAAATAATTAGTCAAGTCATCTGATGCCCTGTGCCCCGTGCCCTGAGTTCTCCTCTGACCATGTAAACATGCACAACATGATTTCATTTCTAAACTACCCGAGGATGAAACTATATATATTATATTTATATATATTGGATTTATTATAATATATATATTATATTTATTATATACTATATAATATTTTCCTTAGGGGAAAAGGGAACTTTATAAAATTTAAGAATCTGTAATAATTGCTAAATGGAGACTTCCCAAAGCCACTTGAAGGCAAGCCTGCAACCTTAGCCGAAAAAAACGTAATGCTAACACAAATGCTGGTACGCAGGGAAGGAGACCAGAGGTCGTTTTCTTTAATGGATGTCAATGGAGGAGAGGTTTCACCACACTGAATAAACTGCTTTTGTGAGGAAATAGTTTATCATTTAATGAATCAACTGCCTGTCCACTAATCTTTATCATGTTTTACGTTAAACAATACTTTTTTGGGGGATATATATGTAGATTTTACTATGAGAAAATTTTTTATTTTTTAAGAGAAGGCAGAGTAGGGAATGTCGCGACAGGTAGAACTCATTTACAGCATTACAACCATCAGCAAATGTGTAGTAATATTTATTAATAGGCATTGTGTAATATTGTGAATTGTAATGACTGACTGCTATGTGTGCCTATGATGCTGATGTAATGCATTTGAACGAATGAAGACAAAAAATGAATAATTAATTATAAATATTGTATTATATTGTATGTTGTTCAATGAAAAAAAAAATGATGTGTTCTCTCTATGGCTACCACGTTTCAACAAATAAATTAGACTTAAATTGTAATGATTTATGACTGCTGTGTATGCCTAATAATGATATTTTATTTAATAATAAGACAATCTCTGGACTTCCCATGTACTCATTTGAATAAAACCAACTGGAGCTAAATAAAGGAAGCAGGGTCTTTATGTGTGTCTGTGAGGTTAAAAGCAAATAAATTCAGCAGTAAAATCAGTCAGCAGAGGGCACCCTTGCCTGAACTCGTTCTTAATGAACTTTGGAATCTTTAGTGGCATTTATACTAAGGCAAGCATCATTACTGTAGACTGTGGAGCTCTTACACTTTTATCTGAATAGTGTCTAGCCTAGTTTAGCTGTATTGCATTTACATCTGGCAATCCAGTGCGTGAGGTGTTAGATATATTGCCTGCATTACAATGATTTGGGCATATTGCATCAGAAGCTGCGTTAATTGAACATTTTTCATCATTTACTGAATTTGAAAAATATTAAAAATTATTTTTTAAATATTTTTAAAACGGAAAAAAAAGGAAAGGATTTAGTGTGATGTTTGCCTACTTTAGAAACATCCCCACAGCAAAATATATTAATAAGGATCAGAAGAGATAAAAAACAGACAAAACAGCTTGTCACAGAATTTCAATATCAATAAATAAATAAATAAAAATCCCAAAAGCCTTCACAGAAGCCGAGAATGAATGCATCCTAAGATCCTAAACATTCCATATTTGTTTTAAATATAGAGATGTTAAATGACCAACGTAATATCCAGGGATGCAACTACTCTTTCACCATTTGCAAAAATATGAATTGTGTTACATCATTTGTAACTGCCAGTTTGATGGGACAAGAAACAATAGAACAATAGAAATAATATAACTATTTTTTAAAAAATATTTCAAATGCATTACTCTGCAATACATTTAAATATTTTTTTGTTCTTTATTTGTTGCTTTCTTTATTTCTTTTCTTTTTGACAAGAAATCCTAAAATCTGTGTGTACAAAATCACTAAAGCAGAAATAACCAGGAAACAAGAATTTACATTACTTAGGATTCAAAAAGAAAAAAACAGCTGGAAATGAAGATGAATGGAGCTGACACACACGAATCCAGTCCTTCACACCTGCAGACTAAAAGCAGAGGAGTTCCCTTGATAATGTGAGGTGAGAATTTAGTGTTTTGGGATTAGGACAGCATAAGGATGAGTGCAGAGCGCAGGCAGTGAGAAGCACTGGGATGAAAGCTAGCAAAACGGTATGAAAGCTAAAAAATAAATATTTACTGTGCAAAAATATACTGTGCAAAAAAAGGACTGAGGATGACGTTCGGCCTGCATCTCCTTTCTGCACTATATTCATTCTTCCATTAATTCTATTTGAATGTGAGTAACACACACATGGCTTAACCATCAAAAACAGAGCCAAATGAGGTTCTATGGTATAGAGCTCCCTATGATTGAAAGAGTGGAAATAAAAGATGAAGATGAATGGAGGAATGGTCTTTCATTTGCAGTGTTTTCACACTCTGATTCATCTCACTGTCACACACACACATTGAAGGTTTGTTTTTGTGAATTGTGGGGACATTCCATAGGTGTAATGGTTTTTATACTGTACAAACCGTATTTTCTATCGCCCTACACTACCGCTATACCTAAACCTACCCATCACAGAAAACTGTGCACATTTTTACTTTCTCAAAAAAACTCATTCTGTATGATTTATAAGCCTTCTGAAAAATGGGTAATGTCCTCATAAGTTACCCTCTCCTTGTAATACCTATGTCATACCCATGTCATTATACAAATTTGTGTCCTGATATGTCACAAAAACACGCACACACACACACACACACACACACACACACACACACACACGCACAAACAGGTTTGTTTTGCTATCAAAGTGAGGACATTCCATAGGCGTAATGGCTTTTATACTGTACAAACTGTACATTCTATCCCCCTACACTACCCCTACCCCTAAACCTACCCATCACAGAAAACATTCTGCATTTTTATATTTTTAATAAAACATTGTTTAGTATGTTTTTAAAGCTATTTTAAATATGAGGACTCATGAAATGTCCTAATATTTTATGTTTAATCATAATACCAGTGTAATACCCATGTCATTATACAAAAACGCGTTAATCACAAAAACGCACACACACAAACACACACACACACACACACACACACACACACACACACACACACACACACACTGGAATGAGGCCATGGGCCTGTCCTGAGTCCCAGAGGTTTTAAGAGAAGTCAAGTGTTACAAATACGAAGAAGAAAGAAAAAATCACTTACGTGAACACAGCAAGCACACCAAAAAAGTGATGCTACACAATGATGCTGTTTCTATCATGATTACATATTCTCTCATGATTTCATATTACAAATGTTTTTGATATGTTTGCCTTTTTGCCACTTTATATTGACAGTGTAAACTTGAAACTTGAAAATTGAAAGTGGGGTAAGCAAATGACATCTTGACTTCCAACTTCCAACACCCACATGAATACATCTCAGAATTCTGTTCTTATTCAGTGAAACTTTTGTATTATCTAATTGGGGTCAGATTTCATAAATGAGTAGTTATGAATTTACTTTTTTTTCTTTTTTTTTTTTTTTTTTTAGCTTGAATATGAGCAAGACTATTACAAATTATTAATTCAGTTTGTAATTATTATGTGGGACTACAGGAATATTCATTTTTGCTGTAGTATATTAGCACTACCTAATAGAAAAACAGGTTTTCAATAAGCTTTGAAATTTTTGTAACATGCTATACTCCATCTAAAACTCTTTCAAACTTTTTTTTTTTTTTTTGATCATTATTATGTATATAGTTTGTAGTTTACGCTACCTGGAGAGACTACATGGAATATTTGTCCTTAAAATATTTATTTGTCACACGACAGGGCAATTGAAATTAACTACTGTGGGGGGAAATGAATAAAAATATTTAAAACACAATGCATTATTGTTTTCTATCTTGCTGTCTCATTCGTAACTTAATTTTTCTGTGGTCCTGGCAAAACAGAAGCTGTTTACTCATGATTTTGACTTAATTTTCTCTACTTCATTCACCATTTCTCTGGTCAGCCATAAGCCATTTAATGCCTGGAGCCCCATCCCTGGAGCTGGTTGGCAATGAAATTGACCCTGTCAGGGACTGTGCTGGTATAACTCATGCGAACACGAAGATAAGGAAGTCTTTAATAAATCCACAGGCATAGGAACATAACACATCCGAACACAAACAAGACCCGACAACAATGAACAGAAACCAGGGAACTAAATACACAGATGAATTAACAATAATGACAGACAGCTGTGATGAAAGTGATGAGTGTCCATGGTGACTGATTGTGGCGGGAAACTAGACAAGGGAAACACAAATGACTGAAGGTAGCAAACTAAAAGTCCATGAAAACTAAAACGAACATGGAATGACCGTGACATTACGCCCCCTCCGAGTAGGTGCGACCTCACGCTGTAACAAAAAACAGAATAAGCCAACGAGGGAGGGAGGTAGTTGGAGGAAGACAAGGATGTGGTGGAGGGCTGGCGAGACGGGGAGGTGTTGGGATGGCAGCAGGCAGATTGGACCACGGAGACGCAGATGATGCAGGTGGTGGTTCTGGAGGTGGACGGCCAACCGAGAGGGGGCGGAACATAAAAGTCCAGGGTGGTGCAGGAGGTGGTGACAGCTAAGTGATGGCCTTGAGCAGGGGCTGCTGGATGTTGATCCAGGCCACAGCCAGGGTAGTGCCCCACGGCGGCATTGATGGAGGGAGGAGCCATGGTGGAACACAGATGAGGGCCGCCATGGGGATGACTGGAGACAATGACGGCGAGCATGGAGCCCACCGCGCAGCCGAAGAGCCGAGGTGGCGGAGAGATGGTGAAGATCCTGGTGGCTGCGACGGAGCCGCAGCGACGACCTCTAGAGATCGAGGAGGGGATCCAGAGGTCTGAGGATGAGCTGGAGTGACCGAGGGTGGAGGCGGAGCCTGAGGTGGGGCGGAGCGAGCCATAGTCGAAGGGGTGGAGGACCAGAGAGCAGCGAACAGTCCTCAAGTCCGCAGCGGAGGTGAAGTGACGTCTGACCCAGGTGGAGCCGATGTGCCGAGGGAGTCTGGCACGGCCGAATGGCCGATGGTCCACTCTGAGGTCGAGGGTGGAAGGAGCGCAGGTGCAGGAGCCCGGGCGACAGGTCGAGGCAGCTCGAGACCTTCCGAGGCTGGAGGAGGAGCTTCGGGCACACAGGATGCCAGCACCCACTCCACACAGGATGCGAAGCTCCCTCGAGGACTCTCCCCGGACAGCTGTGCTCGTGTGGCGGCGTTGAGTCCAACAAAGAGGAACGAGCACAGGCAGTAGTCCGGGAAGGTGGTCTGATGGGCGAGATCCAGGAACTTTTCCAAATGTCTCTCGAGGGAGCTTTCTCCCTGCTCAAGGCACATTAGTTGGACTGGTGCAAAGTCCATAGTGCCAACAGGGGTGAGAACGGAACAAAAAAGAACACTGAACACGAAAAAGGAAAGAAAATATTTTAAGCACGACGCTTGCAATCTCTTTCTAGGTCGGGTCTTCTGTCAGGGACTGTGCTGGTATTAACTCACGCGAACACGAAGATAAGGAAGATAAGGAAGTCTTTAATAAATCCACAGGCATAGGAACGTAACACACAT
This sequence comes from Ctenopharyngodon idella, assembly GCF_019924925.1. Taxonomy (NCBI): domain Eukaryota; kingdom Metazoa; phylum Chordata; class Actinopteri; order Cypriniformes; family Xenocyprididae; genus Ctenopharyngodon; species Ctenopharyngodon idella. Next base: position 30,581,190 of record NC_067228.1, read on the forward strand.
CCGAACACAAACGAGACCCGACAACAATGAACAGAAACCAGGGAACTAAATACACAGACGAATTAACAGATTCAATAATGACAGACAGCTGTAATGAAAGTGATGAGTGTCCATGGTGACTGATTGTGGTGGGAAACTAGACGAGGGAAACACAAGTGACTGAAGGTAACAAACTAAAAGTCCATGAAAACTAAAACGAACATGGCATGACCGTGACAGACCCCTTGTTCAGAATCATAGTAGTGTCCATGGTGAAAAGTTGTACCGTCCTTCTCAAATGATGTGGAAGTGAATTATTATTATTATTTTTAAAATTGATTAATTGGGAAGAGTAATAAAACAGTAATAAGAGGAGTGTTTAAAGGGGAAAAAATTATAGTAGGTGTGACCAAACATTTTACTGGCCACTTACATAAAAATGAAATTAAAAAGTAATGCTAAAATTTCTAACTCTCCAAATGTACCAGTATGATTTCTTGAGAAATCTGTTTCTATGGCAACAACAGTATTAGATAACACAATTGAAATGTGTGTGTATATATATAAATATATATATATATATATATATATACTGTACATATGTACACAAGAGGTTCTCTTCATTCCTGTGTTAAGATAACAGATCTGCCTCAAGGGTAAACATCCTCATTCTCATACAGCCAGAAGAGCAAGGGGATCCTCCAGTCCAAAACCTCCCAGCATGCTCTGCCAGAGAATGAATCAAAGGAAGATTGCATGGAATTATAGGGTAATGTTGAAAAGAAGGAAAGAGAGAGGGAGAGAAAGAGAGAAAAGATGACAATGGAGCAATAAAGTTATAAATATTAAAAGGTGGCCAGACTGAGCAGAATACATTATCAGCTACACATGACAATAATTACATGTGATTGAAATTCAGTTTCAGTTTAAGCCTGCTTTTGGTATTACTAAGCAATATCACACAAGCAAGAAAGATTTTGTTCTGGATGATTCTGTAAAATATAATCAAAGTTAATATTTTGCTAATACTCTGAACAAAAGCACAATTGTGGTATTGTCACGGGTGTTTGCAGGAATACAGATGAAGACGAATAAAGTTCCAAAACACCAAATTTGGTCCCACTTTATATTAGGTGGCCTTAACTACTTCTGTATGTTCTTACATCAAAAAAAATAAGTACAATGTACTTATTGTGTTCATATTGTATTGCAAAACAATTTTGCTGCTATTAAGGTTGGATACGGGTAAAGTTAGGGACAGGTGTGGTGGTATGGGTAAGTTAAAGGGTCGGTTAAGGGATGGGTCAACAGTGTAATTATAAATGTAATTACAGAAGTTAATTACAGATTTAATTACATGCAGGTATGTTTTTAAAATATAAGTACAACGTAAAAACATGTATGTACACAATAAGTGCATTGTATCAAATGATTAATTTAAATGTAAGTACATAGTAGTTACATTTAAGGCCACCTAATATAAAGTGGGACCCAAAATTTAATAATAAATCCACAAGGCAGATGAACAGGCAGGAACAAACACACTTAACATAATGGAGATCGGACAGAGAATGAAAGCAAGGATACAACTTATATAGGAACACAAACAAGGTAATTAATGACACACAGCTGATACAAATGAACTCATAATGACAGAAACCATGACGACTAAGGAGTGGTGGGAAAATGAACAAAGGAACACATGAAAAGAATGAAAACAAACTAGAAGTCCATGAAAACTAAACAAACTGAACATAACTGTGACATTACTCCCCCCTCCGGTAAGGCGCGACCTCACACCATAACTGAAGAAAGAGCTGAGGGAGGGATGGAGGGGGGTTTGGAGGTGGACAAGGATATGGTGAATTGGTGGTGAGAGCAGGCATTGGCGATGGGATGGTGGTGACTGGAAGACGATCCCCAGGCAGCATTGGTGGACATAAATTGCTGGCTTAGTAGTCTGTACCCAGAGCTCACCAATGTAAACAGCCCACAACAGAGTAGAGGGAGGGAGGAACCAAGGTGGTGTAGAGGCTGACGACAACTGGGGGACGACCCAAGGAGACGAGGCCGATGGATCCACAGGCGCAGAGGGAGAGCCAATGGAAACAAGTGACATTGCTGGCACTGGAGACCTAGGCGAAGCTGCGGCGACGAACGTCGAAGGTGGAGCCAGAGTACCCATGGGCTGAGGTGGAGCCGGTGTGATGGAGGACAGAGGCGACGCAGAGGGGAAGGAGGAACCCGCTGCAGCCGTAGGAATGGAGGGACAGAGCACAGTGGACGGCCCGCAAGTCCATGGCGGAAGTGGTGTGACGACTGACCAAGGGGAGCAGGCAGAACGAGGGAACCCAGTGGAGCTGCAAGTCTGAGGGGCTCTGGTGCAGCCGAAGGTGGGAGGAGCCAAGGCGAAGCCGACAGGTCGACAGACCGAGATGGGACGAGAGATCCGAGGTCGGAGGCGGAGCTGCAGGATCCTCTTGCACTGACGCTGCTGGTGGTAACACGACCTGTGGCTTGATGTCATAGGAGGGCATCCACGGAGACGGCACAGGGCTGTAAACATCTGGCAGCGGCTGGGTTGGAGGACTGCCTGAGCTTTGCTGTGATGGTGGCAATACAAATCTTGATATAATAATGGTAAGTATAACACAGTTCATGCAGGTCGAAGAAATGAATAACTCATAGTTCATAACGTTTTTGGTGCTGTCTAGAAACAGTGATGATGAAGGTACTGGGTGGGACAGGGTGGGAGTTAACACCTCCTCTGAGCCTGGTTTCTCCCAAGGTCTTTTTTCTCCATTTTTGTAACCTGATGGAGTTTGGGTTCCTTACCACTGTTGCCTCTGGCTTGCTTAGTTGGGGACACTTGACATTCAACTTGATATTCAAAAATGTTTTTGATCTGCCTGCTTTGACACCATTCTATGCGAATTGAACTGAGCTGAACGATGACATCACTGTGTCCATTGTTGTCATGGACACTAATGATTTTTTAGCTGTGCACTCATCATTCACCATCATCATCACCTGTATTTAAGTTCAGTTCTGCTTCAGTCTAGTGTCCGGTGTGTCTATTGTGGATGTGTTGTATGTTGCTCTGTTCCTGTTTGGATTACCCGTTGAATTTATTAAATATTACCTGTTTGCCTTCATCTTCATCATCGTGTGTGTTTATACAACCACCCCAACAACAATGTATGCTCCAACAACAAAAGAGTTACAAACATACAAAAAGGCACCAAGCCAATTAACTATATATACAGTAGTCAACATTTGAAGTGGATCAAAACCTTTCATCAAAGTTGTCCTAAAACCTTCTTCTTAGGACAGTTTAGTTCTTAGGACAACTTTGATGAACTTTTGTGATCCACTTCAAATGTTGACTACTATATATATATATATATATATATATTATACACACACAAACTTAATAGCACATGCTGTCCGAGCTGATCTACTAAAGTGGTCTTCATCTGAGAATTGCACCTTTCATGTGTGAAAAATAGCACATTCTGTCAGTTTCCCTTTAATATTTAATTTGAGGCTCTCAAAATGCAAGGCAGTGTCAATATAAATACAGTTATTTGTTGAAAATTATTTACTAAAATTCATTTCGGAAATGCAAGACCAAATGAATATGATTGAAATAAAATTTTTTACTTAGAATTATTTAGAACAATGACCTGACCTGTGGCCTGAGTATTTTAAATCTAAATAATCTTCATTAGAGCGGGTAGAAAAGAGTCTAGGTATGAGTTAAATAAAATCTCATCAGCCTCTATTCACAATACAACAATACAAATTTGAAAGCCTAACAACTGAAAGTGTATGAAACATCAGTAAATCAAACATTTTTAATTATAGAATCTGGTGCTGGGCTTGGGCTGTTGGTGGTGTTTGAGAGATTATTGGTCAATTGAAAAAGAAAATAACAATTGCACGGTACAATATAATTGTCATTACAGTTATTGTTCTTGGTTTGAATGTTTAATACCACATTGTGATGTTTGTATTATGATTATTAGAATTTTATTCTTAAGTGCGTTACAAAAAGAGTCATTACATAGGTATAAAAAATTTTCTTTGTTTCTTAAAAAATAATCTATGAAATGAGAGGAACATGGTACCTGGCATACTAAATTTTTGTATGGACACATGGTCTGGGTCGGTATACATCAATATAGTGTGCATCGATATATGGTTCCAGCCATGTCACATTGCCGGGTAAATTTATATACACATATATGAGTAACAGATATTTAGATGACATTTAGACATCAATTTAGACTTTTACAATCCAATCCATTACCACTGGATAAAATCAAGACCCACCCTACATTTTATCTCATTGTTTACTTTGTTTCACTCGGAAATACAACAGATTATGGAGGTAAAATACGTTGTGAATGGCAGTTCACATTGGTGTTAATAATAAATGCTCTGGCATATGACGAATCTACATTTGACTTTATGTAATCTGCTGCTCTCAAGAGATGAGCAAAATGCAACTCTCCCTAAAGTGTTTCTTTGACAATATACAGACCCAGACTCCAGCAGAGATGCAGGATGTCTTTCCCATTTTTTATGATATAATCATGATATAAATTCACTCCCATGTCCTATTTAGCACAGCAGGACAGGGGATATATAAAATAACACTGCAATTTTAGACAATGAGGTTAAGAAAGTCTCAATGAAAATCACTAACATTAGGAACAGCTAATGTTACTACTTTAAACAGGCTATTGATTCCTGCACCTCCAGACCCAACCCTTTTTTTTTTTTTTATTGGAGTGGTTTTCTATTTGAGTAAAGCTGAAGAAGAGCGAAGGGATTTGTATGTATGGTGTCACTGGGGTAGGCAGAGAGAGACACAGAATAAATGAGGTTGTAGATCAAGTGAGGTCAGAGAAAAGGGGCGAAAAGAGCATTCCTTTTCTCTTTTCCTTTGACGAAGGCTTTTCCAGGGCTCTGACAGGCGTAGCATAACAATAGGACAGAAATAGCAACTATCTTTCCCAGAGGATCACCACACAAGGAGCCACTCCAGCCAACAAAATGTTCATGAGCCCATGTGTTTATCTGCAATCGATTAAAGTGCTCTTCAGAGGCGTTCAAACACAATCAATCAATAGTACTGAAGACCCAAACACAAAAGTGCCTAAGCAACATTGCTCAGCAACATTGCACAAAAAGTTGCCCTGTGTATCATTACCTTTAGAAATGGGCGGGAATGTGGGGCACAAACTCAGACAACTTTCTAATTTATAGTCATTAGCTCCAATCATTAGGAAGTCAGCTATTTTGGTTTGAATTTGGATTTTTTGAAACATCAGGCTGTGATGTTTGAATCCCCTCATCTAAAGGGGTTTAATACAATTCACACCAAACTTTTTCAACATGATGCCAAGACATTGAAGATGCTAAACTGTGAATGGAAACTGGATATCTCAAATAGTGTTGCCATGGTGAGGGATTAAAGTAATGACAAAAAGGTGAAACAGGAAGAGAATGGTGCTATCTGGTTGAAATAAATAAATAAATCTATCTTCTGGCTCAACTAACGTAAACAGTCTCCAAATAAGCATCCTATCTCTCTCTCTCTCTCTCTCTCTCTCTCTCTGTGTGTGTGTGTGTGTGTGTGTGTGCGTGTGTGTATTTTACACTTTTGACGGTTTAGAATTTAACCCATTCAATCCTGTGTCGTTTTGCCTGCATTATAGGATAATAAATCTCTAAGGCCTTATCTTTTTCTGTCAATATGAATGACAAAATAAAGCCATAGAACCAGTTCATCTGTAGGGAACTGACAACTTTATATATATATATATATATATATATATATATATAATTAGTTTAATAATTAGGTTAATAAAAATAAAAAACACCATAAGATAAATACTTCTGGACAATTTTGATCTGAAAATGATAACTTCACACTTAATTGAAAGTGACCTATGACATCCTATGACATGAAATTTGGTGGCGCTGGGGCTTGGGCCTGTCAGTGCTGCTTGCAGCTATATTTTGAGTTTGTTTTCATTAAAGAACTGCTTACGAATAGATCCAGCAGTTTATTTTCATTTATGCCTCAACCCCTTGCTGACACTAATACAGATAGGTCAGAGCTTATATGAAATTTATTTAGAGACCATTAAAACATTATGGGTTAAGTGTAATCAACAACTCCAAGCTATCAAGTAAGAAATCCACAACATTTATAATGTCTGGCAAATAATACTTTTTGCAAATTTTTGCTATTATACTGGTTGTGTCTGCAAACTTAGTGAGCTAACTATTGCCTACATGGGCAGCTGTCAACATAAATAGCACCATAACTGAAATGGACAACCCAGGGTCACTGGAAAAAGGTGTCTGTGGCGCCATTTCTGGAAAATTATATTTTACGTTGCTTTATGCATGTTGCACGATACTTTCAAAGTGAAACGTCCAGTGAGTGCTGCTAAAAACGCCTTCAGTTTCATCCAAAAAAGATGAACATGAATCTGGCAACGTTTTATTATGTTGGTTGTCGTATGTATTGTGGCAGTTCGGAAATTAAATGTCCAGTGAGTGGAGATAAAAGGTTAATGCTCTATCGCATTTGAAAATATTGTACCACCTACTCTAAATCCTATACCCTGAAACAAACCAATAGTGTTAACAAAAGCAAATGTGTGATCTGAAGCAACCATTCTGATAAATAAAAGTTTTTGGTGTTTACTACCACTAGTGGTCGTTTCAACTAGAAACTGCAGTGAATTGTATGTATAGGTACATTAAGGAATTTTGCAAAACTGTAGGTAGAAGCACATTTTCCAATGATCCAGTGTTAAAAATGAAACCCTTCTGTTGTATGCATCTACTGATACTGCTTCCCGATACATCTTCAGTGATGATGCTTGATTGTTTCGGTCTTTCAACAACATACACTTTCCTCAAGGATATAGCCACAGCCATCTTGACACCCTCTCTGCCACTTCAGTGGTACTGGGGATGGTCTCCTTCTTCTCTCTCCCTCAATCCCCAAATTACTGAAGGCTCTGGCTAATGAAATGTTCACAAGTCTTTCATCTGAAGTTAGAGTCAGAAGTCTGAAGTCTTTAAGCTGGAGTCCAAGTCAAGTCTGGAGTCTTTTGACACGAGTCCAGGTCGAGTATCAAGTCATTTCATGCCTTACAAAAAAAAAAAAAAAAAAAAAAAGGAAAATGAAAAAAAGAAAATCCTATTTTGTGTTATATAGACAAAATATATGATCTTTCAGTTATCTGTTTTGTTTGTAATAGGCCCTAAGATGTAAGGGATCATGCAAATCCAGCTTGTTACTTTATAATTCATTACAATGTACAAAACAATCCTCCTGGCAACAAGATGAGTAGTCACTTAGCGACTGTATTAAAACTGTATAACACCAGTCACCATTTGTTATACAGCAGTTTGTTATACAGCAGCATTGTTATTCATGTTTAAGTCAATAGAAAACTGTACGCATGCTGATTGCGATACTGCGGTTTAAAGGATTAGTTCACATGGCACAAATGACAAGTGCTTCCACCAGAACGCGATTCTGTACTCTTCAAAAAGCTTACGCTGAATGTCCTACACCTTTCTTATTCAATTTACGGAATGAACGCGGCGCCAGTTCCGTTTTTTTTCCGTAAGTTGAATAGGGAAGGCGTAGGACATTTAGCGTAAGCTTTTTGAAGAATACGGAATCGCTTTCTGGTGGAAGCACTTGTGATGCGATCATTTGTGCCTATAAAGCATATGCATTTTGATTTTGACCGATCGTTTCGCTAGATAAGACCCTTATTCCTCGTCTGGTATCGTTTAAAGCCATTTAAGCTGCACTAAAACTGTAATTTTGACCTTCAACCATTTGGAGACTACTGAAGTCCACTATAAGGAGAATAATCCTGGAATGTTTTCATTAAAAACCTTAATTTCTTTTCGACTGAAGAAAGAAGGACATGGACATCTTGGATGACATGGGGGTGAGTAAATTATCAGGACATTTTTATTTGAAAGTGAACTATTCCTTTAAGTAATAAATGGATTAACATCTCTCTCTCATATACAGACATTAAGAGAGAGAAAAGCTGCATATACTACAAAAAGATTGATAAAACATAGTGCTAGGTTTAAAGGCTAGATTTTTTTGTTCATGTTTTAACAGGCTGGCAATCAAAAGGAGCCATGCAACTACACCACAGTAATAGCTAGCTATGTATTTTAATGTGACTAACCTTTGTGGATTCGATGTCTTATAAAATTTGATGTTGTTGTTCCGATGTCTTTAATTGTTTTCCCACTTTCTTTGCATCTAGCTGATCTGACATGTTAATAAACCTAAATGTTGAAAGAACATTTGGCACGGTGGCTCCCGTCATGTTTCATGGGACTCTTATGACATTTCAGAGTTTACGCGCAATATACGGACATAAGTAATGGAATGAAGTCTATTAAAATGTGACTCTAGTCCGAGCACCAGGGCCGGCGCAAGCTCAACTGCCGCTCTAGGCAAAACCTCGTCGTGCCGTCCCCACTTCACACTAACAATTAAACTCAATCTTTGAGATGCATGTGAAAGACTGGAGGTTTTGTTTATTGATTTATTAATAAACTTGCACTAATATAAAAGCATGTACAAGCATGTTTTCGGATTTTTTTTTTTTTTTTTTCATTCTGCAATATAAAAAATAATCAGCACGTAAACACTAACTACAAATGCAAACACTTATTTTATATAGTAAGAATATCTCCTGGAAGATTCAGGAGAATTCCTGGTGGGCCGCTGAAAAATTGGGCCGGCAGTAGCCTACTTCGTCATAAAGGCTTAATGCACAGATCCGATCTTTTGACCATATCCGATTTTTTGGCCAGTGTGTTTACATTCACTTTAGACGCGACTGGTATCGGATATTTGTGTTTACATTACTTCCTGTCCCAAAATGATTGTCACTGATAGTTTTACATGCACATAGTAGACCCTCGGGTTTTGAATGGCCGTGCTATTAAAATTATTTATATATTTCATGTCCAGTGGCCACGATTACCAGTCAGAATGGATAAGTTAACAGCTGTCAGTGTCATGGATGTATTGCAGCGCGAATTCTGAGATATTTTATCTACAGTTATCAGTTTTAGAATTCCATTTTTTTGAATGAATTCGAGCGAGCTAGGGGGCTTATAAGAAAAACAACAACACGAGTGACGGCGGTCTCTTAAATTAACCGGGCAAAGGTTGAAATTCAGCTGCTGAATGTATGTGTGTGCGCAAAATTTCTTTCTAGAAAAATAGATAGCTAACGTTAGACATATAATGTTCCCGCTTCAATAATAAAGCTGCGAATTTTTAGTGCGAGTGCATACAAGCACGTCTGCTTCATGATACAACATAAACTGAGCAAACGTGCCGCCCTCGCCTTGTGATGGCTTGGAATTCCAATGGGAATCGGATATACGTGTTTAGACGTAGGTCGCATGTCCAGGGATCGGATATGTATCGGATTTAAAACCACATTTGGAAGTAGCTCAGATCGGATGCGAAAAAATCGGATCTCGTGTGGATTTTTGTGTTTACACGTGTGCAACTAATTCTGATCTGTGTCAGATGTGAGCAAAAGATCTGATTTTTTGTGCCAGTGTAAACGCAGCCAAAGACAGTTTACGGGACGTCTTTAGTTCATTTAGTCTTTAGTTCATTTTCAATGAGAGACACACGAAAGCCGCAAATCGGTGGTAGTTCTAGTAGCTAGTTGCGAAGCGATGGTGTGCAAGCGGTTCTCACACCCAAAATCCCGTCACTTGCACGTGCACATCTCTCCATTATGAATAGAGGTTATAAATATATGGCATTTATTAATATTGTGCACACAAAGGTGAGCTACGTGACTCCTCCGCTTTCTCTCTCTCTCTCACACACAGGCGAAAATCTCACCGAAATCTCATTTGTTATTATCTATTAATAAAAAACGGGGACAATACATTTTTGAACGTTTTTGTTTTTTTAATTGTTGCAGGTGCCCTATATCATTACATTAATAATTATTATGATTTAATTTATTAGGATTTTTGTTCTGTTTTTAATACAATTCACCAAAAAAAAAAACACTATTAACCAGGTCTAACTAAAAAAAAAAAAAAAAAAAAAAAAAAACTATTACACTATTTTGAAAAATCACATTACAAAAATAAAACAACATAAATATTAGATTAGATAAATAAAACAGCATTTAACAAATATTTTTAACATTTATTAGTGAATTTAATATTTTCATTTTTACCAGCTGGGTTAGCCTACTGTATCCTACAGAAATTTCAACTTTTTAAACTTGTAACTATTTTTAATTATTATTTTGCATTTTAGACTCGTTTTAAGCACTAAGTAAGTTGCAAGTGTATTATTATTTATTCATATCTGAGTGTACCTTCACCACTTGATAAGACGTGTGGAAATTGCTGCGTTGTGACAGGGGACGTTTAAACTGTCCAAAACAATCCCGCACCCAACACATAACCATATTACTTTAATTTAACATGAATAGTTATGTTACTACCTTGAAAGTCGAAACAGATAACAATGTTTCTTTTTATATTTGATGATAATGGCGCTCTGCTCTGGTCCAGGTTAGCAGCGCGCGCACGCGACCAAATTTACCAGTGACGGTGTAGCTGCACAGCCCCCTCTGTTTGTGAATATAATCACTACACGATTGCTCCGATAACCAACAGGCTGCTGTATATTGGTCGGGCTTTTTTCAATGTATTCGCGGGTTATTTTGAACGAGCTGACAGCTCCAGTCGGGGACGGAGCACCAAAAACCGGGACTGTCCCCGGAAAACGGGGACGTCTGTTCACTACGTTCACAAACCACTGTTAATTTTAACAGAAAATAGGCCTACTGTATAAGGGAGCATGGCAGAAGGCGTGCAAAGAGTGCTCCCTCTGTAATCACTAAAAAGTTGTCATATCTCACAAAGTTCTTTCATAATAAATGAAGCTGTCACACATTGAATCTCTTATTTACATAATGTCTAAATTTCGTTGTTTTTATGAGAGAATTTGCGATCGTGCAAACTCATAGCCCACTCACCGCTCAAAACGGCGTTTTTTTGTTCAGTGATATGCCGCTCTAGGTTGGGGCGGGGTTTGGTACTTGGTAGAATGAGGGAAAGATAATTTAGATTTAGAATAACTAATCGGGTGATAACTTTTTGATAAGTGAAATAATTCCAAACGAATGTCCCAAAGATAAATAAATAAATTGATTAACTTAAAAACTAAATCCCTCTCCTTTTTGCCACCCTAGGCGGCTGCCTAGTTCGCCTATCCATGGGTTTCAAAGTCGTCACTTCCACTATGCCCACCGCCATATTTGTGTCCGAGATGGCAACTAACACAGCAGTGATTTATTGTGATGATCATCTTTAGCTTCGGCGCGAAACAGCAACACAAAACATTACCTACAATTGTGGCTGTCATATTAGTAACATTTTAATTGTATACATTATTGTATTAAAATGTTGTGAATTCTAGTTGCTGTTAATTTTTAATGACTGTTAATCATTGACTGTTAATAATTACTGTTTGAGCTGCGCATACTGAAACTGAAGAGAATCAAAACCCGTAAACTGAAGGTTAATTAACTCAACGGAACACATCCTATATAAGATAATTCAGATATTTACACAAAATAAAAATAATATTACAACTAATATTTGCACAAAATCACACACAGATGAACTTGAATTAACGTAGTCAATAATGTAGCTCCTGTTGTGGATGCGTTCTTCCTGTTACTCCGAAACACAGCAACTAAGACCAAAGAATTCACAACGTATATACGATTATAATGTCACGTAAGCAGACAGTCCCAATCGTAGGTATTAATGTTTTGCTTTGCTGTTTGAGCGCTCGCGCTGAAGCCATAGATGATCATCAGTACAAAGCTCTGCGGGTTATTTACCTCAACGAAACATCCTTTATGAGATTAATCAGATATTTATACTACAAAAATTTAATATTACGAGTTTTATCTGCGCAAAATGACGCGAATGCACAAGTGAAGCTTGAACTTAGCATATAACTTGAAGTTATGTGCTAATCAGAATGTTTAACTCCAGACGCGCACTTCCCACAACAACACGCTGAAACAACAACACAGAGAATTCACAACGTTTTATTACAATAGTGTTCTCATTATAATGTTATGTAAATGACAGTCCCAGCAGTTATTAATGTTGTGCATTGCTGTTTGGCTGCCAGTGGTGTGGTCCCGTCTGGATGAAGCCAACAATTCCGCCGATCTAACTCCTTTGGGATCGAATAAAATTGTAGTTCAGGGTTTCTCTGACGACTGTTAAACCAGCTAACAGCACCACATATCCCAGACATATTGTAACCTTGTTGTGAACCTTCTGAGAGTGTTTCGTTGGCCTTCCTCTGGTAGTTGTAGCTGCTGTGACCATAGACTGAAACAGGTCGCGCAGCTGTGACCGGACACAAATATGGCGGCGATAAAATACAGTGACGTCACATGAAACCCATGGATAGGCACGCGTCGGCCCTGCCGAGCACTAACTCGAGTGCCCATCTCTGCTTCCAATCTGCCCATGGGACTGCTAGCTCCAATAACACAACCTGCTTGGTCAAACCAGAAACAAGATCAATTTCTGGTGCAAGGTGGTGACTGCAACATAGCTAGGGAACTTCAGCTGCCGTTCAGATCCACAAACATCTGACAATCCCTTGCAGAATTCAAAATACTACCCGAAGTTTCTTTTCCCATGGCTTCTCTCCGGCTCTAAAAAAGGCAGTGATCTGCTTGGTGGATTTAGCATATGGCTTCAACAATGGTTTTCAGGGCCTGATCTTGCCTCCATCGGTATCTCCCTTCTCCTAATGTCTTCAAACAGCAGCTAAGGATGTGCTCCAGGTTTCCACGTTTGGAGCACAGTGGGTATGCTGATGGCTCTACTTTGCCCTACATGTGGAGATTTGATGGACTTGGAAGCACATCATACACTGCCTGAATAAGAAATTTTATGCGCTGCGGCTCAGCTTTCCACAGCTCTGCACAGGTCACTTTCCTCTTAACTGCATTCTCTCACCTTGATCTTACCTCATCCTGAACTTGGCAGTGCCCTTCCTCTCCTCTGCTTATTTGTGGTGTAGAGGATCCTAGCCCCGCATGGCTTTGTGTGACCACTTCCACCAGCCTGTTCTGCAGCCTTGCATCTGCCTCCTTAACAGCCTTCTCAGCCCTCCACTTCCTGCCAGTCTTCACTCGGATCCCTTGTTTAGCCACCTTTGGATTACTTGAGTCCTGGTACTGTACCACTTCCCTGGCTTTTGTTACCCTAAATTCCTCCTCCAAGGATTTGAAAGGTAGTTCTTGGGAGAATGCCATGCTGATACACCCAGGCTTTGAGCTTCCCAGGTAGGGAATTCAACAGATTTCAACAGGATTTTTTTTTTCTCCTTTCTTTTCAGGTCACTGTATGTCTTCTTCATGTTGGTCTAGATCCTCATGTGAACAGGTACATTTCTTCCCTAGTAACGTTTAAAAGATTGCTGATGAAGTACAGTGCTGTGATTTTCTGTATATTTGCATATTTTTTGCATATTATTTGCATATAAATATATATATATATATATAACAAAGATTACTGGAGTATGTTTGATCAAACCAGAAACAACTTCAGTCTTTCTAATTTCAGTCTTTCTGTTTTACTATTTCTATTTTACTATTTCTGTCTTTCTAAATTAAATGTCATGATTAATTAAAATGTGTTACTTACCATTTATCTATTCATTTTGACATTTACTAGCAATTTCTAAGTGAAAACTGTTTCTACACCAATGTTGTGTACCAACCAAATGTGTTCTGTAGTTATTTATGAGTGTTTCACAATGCTGTGAAGGAATTTAGTAATGCTTCAGTTTAGTGGTATTTATAGGCTTTTGAGCATGAACTGTGCATATCAGGTCCTGCAACAGCATTTCAATGAAGTTTAAGTCTAGACTTTGATTAGGACAGATATCTTAACATTCTCCTGGAGATTTCTGTCATGCTAAGCAGAATTCACAGTTCCTTCAGTGAAGGCTTCCAGGTTCTGCTGCAGCCAAACATATTCAAAGCATCACAACCATTCTTGACCTTGATATTTACTAAAAACGTCCACGTTTTGATTAATATGTCCATAAGACATTGTACTTAATTCTTGACGATCATCCCAGTACTACAAATGTGAGACAAGTATTTCCACTTTGCTACTGTATTGTTTGTATGTATAAAGTGTGTATGTTTGTATGTTTATTATTGTAACATTTATTGCCTGATCTCGATTTTTAAAAAAGGCTTTTGCTTTTTCACGGGTTACAGACTGAGTGTTCTGATGTTTGCAGTGCAGGTGGGCTAATCGCAACATTTATGACTATAAAACCCCATGAGCCCGTCCCTGAACTCTGTACAGAACAAATCATTTATACACCGAGAACAACATCAGCTGCACTGCTGAGCCAATTATTTTCCTCTATCTCCTTTCTATGTGTATGACAGATCCTTGGAAGATATTTTTCCTCACCAAACAGGGTTCATATGGGGTTGTGTGCCACTCCGCACCCTCAAGTAATTTATCACCATTCAGCCCAGCCATAGCAAATCCCTAAAGACACAATTACCAAGCCCTTTTCACCTGAGAGACAACACACACACACACACACACACACACACACACACACACACACACACACACAGACACACACACACACACACACACACACAACACACAACATATTGCTCCACTCAGTTGTCTTCACTATATATGTAATTGTAATTGTAGTCAGTTATGTAATTGGTTTGTAGTCAATCTGTAATATGAAATACTGTACATCCAATATCCAGTGACAGTAAACAGAACATACTTTGCTTCAGACTCGATAAGGATATTAAATGTTAAAATTAAGTGTTATTTTATGTGTTTTTTGCACAATATTAATATAGGAGGAGATCTGTTAGTGTTTAATGTCGAAGTTTGCAAGTTTTTTATGTTAAAATTCTCTTAACCCAGTTTATTGTACATTGACTACTAGTAGTTTGCCATTCATGTGTTTATCTTGCCCAAAAGTGTAAACATTGAGCCTCCCAAGCACCATCAAAACATTGAGAGTGGTCTTTCCAACTCAACCTATCCATGGGTTTCATGTGACGTCACTGTGTTTTATCGCCGCCATTTTTGTGTCCGGTCACAGCTGCGTGACCTGTTTCAGTCTATGGTCACAGCAGCTACAGCTACCAGAGGAAGATCAACGAAACACTCTCAGAAAGTTCACAACAAGGTTACAATATGCCTGGGATATGTGGTGCTGTTAGATGTTTTAACAGTCGTCAGAGAAACCCCGAACTACAATTTTATTCGATCCCAAAGGAGTTCAATCGGCGGAATTGTTGGCTTCAATCAGAAGGGACCACACCACTGGCAGCCAAACAGCAATGCACAACATTAATAACTACTGGGACTGTCATTTACATAACTTTCTAATGAGAACACTATTGTAATAAAACGTTGTGAAATCTCTGTGTTGTTGTTTCAGCGCATTGTTGTGGGAAGAGTGTGTCTACTGGAGTTAAACATTCTGATTAGCACATAACTTAGTTCAAGCTTCACTTGTGCATTCGCGTGATTTTGTGCAAATAAAAGTTGTAATATTACATTTATGTAGCCTATAAATATCTGATTAATCTCATATAGGATGCATTTCGTTGAGGTTAATAACCTGTAGAGCTTTATTGTTCTGATTCAGTACAATACTGATGATCATCTTCCTCTCAAACAGCAACGCAAAACATTAATAACTATGATTGGAGCTGTCTTATTCATAACATTATAATTGTACACACTATTGTAATAAAACGTTGTGAATTCTTTGGGCTTAGTTGCTGTGTTTCGGCGTGTTGTTACAGGAAGAATGTGACCACAACAGCTACATTATTCTGACTACGTTACTTAGTTCAAGTTCATATCCATATAGATATCCACCTTATTCTCGTGGGCACTACTGTAGAAATGTTTTTAAGGGACAAAACACAGTCGGAGGTAATAAAATAAGGATCACAAACAATTACAGATGATTTTCCAAATATCGATATTTTTCCCAAATAGTCTCATTTGGATAACATCATTACTGTTTGAGCTGCGCACGCTGAAGCTGAAGAGAACACCCATAAACTGAAGCGCTTTGCTAGAAGGTTAATTAACGCAACAGAACACATTCTATATAGGATAATTCAGATATATTTATACAAGATAAACTTAATATTACAACTTAAATTTGCACAAAATCATGCACGCATGAACTTGAACTAAGAAACATGAATGTAGTTCCTGTTGTGGACGCGTTCTTCCTGTAACAACACGCCGAAACACAGCAACTAAGACCAAATAATTCACAACATTTTTTTACAAGTGTATACAATTATAATGTTATTAATATGACAGCCACAATCATAGTTATTAATGTTTTGTGTTGCTGTTTGAGTGCTCGCTAGAAGCTAAAGATGATCATCAGTACAATGAAGTGCTGCTGTGTTAGTTGCCGTGTCGGACACAAAAATGGCAGCGGGCATAGCCGAAGTGACATCTTTGAAACTCATGGATAAAGGGTATGCGCATGACGTCACAGTAGGTGGGAGTCACTGCGGTTACACCCATTGAGTGGCAAAAAGACTGAGTGGCAGCGTTGGTGTTCAGCTTGGATGCCACGAAAAACATAAAACACATCTAAAAGAGTTTCGCAACTGACTATACATAGAGATTTGGAATCCAGCAGTGAAACGTGGATTTGGACCGTTTTGTGTCAGATATGTTGGATTTTGGGGTAAAATTAACATCAATTAAATATTTACCATCTTATAACTGTAAAGTTTTTTTTTGTTTTTTTTTACCATTTATTAAAAAAATATCCATATGATGATCCTTGTGTTCTACAAAGAGGGATGTTTGGATAATGTTAGACAAAAACTTTCCTCAAATGAAATGAGTTACCCTAACTCGTTGGGTTTTACAGTTTATGCAGTCAAGGGCCACTAGCTCATCTCAGCATATCTATAATTCAAGCTATGGTTTTGCCAGCAAGATGTGCTATATTCCATTGGTTTCATCATTTATGAAACTTCTTATCACTGGTTGCAGAACAGCTGAGGAAAGCTCAGAGCTCATTCTGTATATACGAGGGCCTTTATCAGGCTGATCCTAGTGCAGGGCTAAATTTACACTTTGCATTTAGGAGGGTTTTGATTATTCTTTGTGAAAGGATTTTGTTGCGGGCTGCATCCCTCCAGAAAAGCATCAAAAGCCTTCACAGAGAAAATAAGCGGGAAATCCTCCTCATGAATGAAATGATAATGTGGACAGGGACACAAAATGCTGGGATATTTTAAATGGAAAATACAAACAAACAGCATGGATGCAAACACACTGATGCATGATTGTACTAAGAAGGACACAATATTATAATCCAAGAGAAGACAAGATTGAATAAAAAAGATGCCTGTTTTCAACAGAATGCAGAGTCCATCACAGAGCCCCTGAGTTTAAAAACCTCTGAATTTTTTTCACTGTATATACAACTCTCTTACCAGATTACCATCGTTCTCAATCTTCTCCAAACAAAGGTCAGTGCTCTCAAAACAATTAAGACAGCCATCTGAACTGACTCTTAAGCATCACTATTGAGACGCTAAAGTTATCAGACATATGGAGTCAAATTCATGCCACATACATTTGGAAAATGAATATTGCAAAAGAAAATAAAGTTTTGCAAAAGAAAATAAAGAGTTGCAAAAGATGAATAATGAATCGCGAAAAAAATTTTGCAAAAAAAAAAAAATTGCAAAATATAAATAAAATAGAGTAAAAATAAAGAAATAATAGCAAAATCAGTGACTGCTCTAAAAGATGCTTAAGAACTTTGATCCTTTATCACTGTAAAAGATTTTTAACAGCAATGATTTTGCAACACATTTTCCTTGATGATACAATTTTCATTTGCAAAGCTACTTTTATTGGTGATACTAAATCGTTTGCAAAGCTCCTTTTCATCTGCATTTCAGTCAAGTGAGTGCTCTTGGTATTGTTTTTCCGTCACTTTTCTGTGCGTTTCACTTTGTAGTATTGTTTTGACATGGGGGAGGAGTCATGGGACTTGGGCGTGTACAACGGGACTGGGCATGCCTCCCTCAAAGCTACAACATCAGCTTGAGACACAAATCACAGTCATCATGGTGGAGCAGAGGCATGAGGGTGGATTTCAGGCAGCTATACAAAGTTGATTATTTTCTTTTAGTTCACTAGCATAGCACTAGCAAAATGTGTGTTGTTTCATTTTAATTGAATGTGTATGAACAGTGTTTGCTTAAGTTAATGAAGTTAGTTTAGTTAAAGCAGTATTTTTATTTGCCATACTCATGCATACTACATACGCAGATAAAATCATGACCTGTCCTTCTTTCGAGAATCATTGATTGGATATATTAACGTATTACTAGGGTAGCTGGACATCCTGGTGTTCCGACAGTTTTCTAAACAATGCAATTATGTCTCGGTTTCAGCTATTTTTGTTAAAATGTGTAGCTGATGAGAAATTTCAAGCACTGACAAGTCATCATTACACAATCATTATTACACATGCATTATTACAACATTTTAAACAATTAAGCTACATGGAGTTTGTAGATTTAAAAAAAAAAAAAAAAAACATACTAAATTTATTTTTCCTCAATACTTTTTCTTTTGCAATACTTTTCTGTTTTGCAAATATATGTGGCATGGATTTGACTCCATACTAGATGTCACTATATTGACGAACTCCATTGCTGTCAGTGAGAAACCACTGTCATCATTAGGGCATGGTTATGCGAAGAGAAATTTTATTATCATGAAATTATATACTGGTGTATAATTTTGCCATTATGACATATATGTTGGGGTATGATTTAAACAGCCACAATACTTTTTTTTTTTTTTTTTTACTCTATTTAGATATTTTTGAGCACCTAACCCGACCCATACCCCTAAACCTAACCATTAGTGAATATCAAACAATAGAAAACACAGATCCAAAAAGACAGATACAACTTCAGTCACAATTTAATAAAAAAAAAAAAAATATATATATATATATATATATATATATATATATATATATACATATATATTTTCCAATATATATATATTTTCCAAGTCTCCAAGAGACCAAACATTTGCTTTGCTTGAGGAACAGACCCAAAAGCGAACACTGCCTCCATATGCCATAATACTCAAATTACAAACACACAATAAAAAATTGCCACCTGCAGAATTATTATGTCAGCTTTGATTGGCTCTCGTGTGTCTTGTGACCGAATGCTTCATGCAAGACATATTTCAGTGTGTCTTTGTATTAAAGCTCTTATTGAAGGATGAGTAATTAAGAAGAATACTGAATACTGGACCTGACAACAAAGCTGCTGCCTTGAGTTAACTGCTGTTACTCATTTCACATGCAAAAGGTTAGCATTTTCTTAAAGACTCTTAAAGACACAGCAGCAAAAACAAAACAAACAAACAAACAAAAAAGCTAAACTCTAAATTGTGACAAACCTTGACTAACTTTATAAGTGGACCTCAGGGACAAAAAAATATAATGATGAAAAACAGTAAAGATATAAAATTTTTAAAAACATATTTTAACTAAGACTTAAATATTGACCAATAGTGACAATTTAGCTAGGTATATATATATATATATATATATACACATATAAAACCGTAGACAGCTCAACCTCTGCTAAAAAATGACAGAGTATAAAGAAAGGTGTTCCTCTAAATTCCCTGAACTAGAGCACAATTCACTAAAATATATCTTTAGAATAGACTTTATCAGTGACAGCCTTCACAGTCTGGGGAGATTATTTTTCATGACATTTCAAAGAGTTTGTGTATTTTTATTTTAAAGAGCTCCTGCATTCACTGACAAAATTTCTCAAATCAGCATGACGGGCACAAAAAATCTACCTCCAAAGCTTTTGTTGTTGTGTCAGAACTATTCGGGAATATTTGCTGAGTGAACTGAGAGCTCTCAAAATCATCTCATTGAAAAAAAAAGTGTTCTGTAAGTGTTAAAATTCTTAAGGGGTCTGATGCTGATGAATGTTCCCTCATCTGGCTGTTTCACATACACACACATAGATCACACCAATATTAATAGTGGCTGACTAAAATGTATTTTTCAACATCCAATGCTAATACTTAGAGAGCAGACGATATTGATGATAATGAGCGCAGAAGTGATTATTTTATTGCACAATATGTTACAGAAAATATTTGAAAACTTTTGATAAATTTTGGAACTGAAACAAGGAGGAACTAGCGCATCTGTTAACACACGCAAAATGGGCATGATTATTTATATCAGATATTTGTACGTTTTGAGATCACCTACTCCTGTTTGAGTTGAGGTTATTTTTTCTACAAACTGTAGAAACTGCCAATATGAAATAAACTATCAATACTTGAACATAAACGTGCCTCTTTTCTGTATCTCTGAACTGTTTAACAGGGACCCATGTCAAGGCACTTTTGCCCTCTCTGTACCTCTGCCTCTTTCTTTGTTCTGTCTGATGCACATTCCTCCTCGGTTGTCTAAAAAAAGTGCTTTGCACACACTGTTCAGGGCTTCATAATAAGCATATGTTCAAAGGCTACATAGAAACAGGCGGGGTGGGGGGGGGGGGGGGGGGGGGGGGTGTTCAAAATGGGTTGCCATAGAAACAGTGTTACAGCCACCAGAAAACTGGAGAGTCTTGGGATTCTGTACTTTCACTGTTCATCAGTTATTAACGTTGTCTTGTGCTCATGCCACATGAGTCCCCTACAGCAGAAATGCTTGTCAAGTGATGTCTGAGATGTTGGGGATTGGACTCGATGACTTCTGCAGTGATTGAATCGATGTCAAAGATATGTGAAAGAAATGCACTGCATGGTTATTTTACAATCATTCTTAAGGACCAGTATATTAAAATATCTCACATTTATGTTGAATCAAATTAGTATCTTAGTATATTAGTAATCACTAGTAGCTCTTGAAGATTGACTTTTTTTTTTACTCTGAACATGTCAAGTCACCTTGTCAAGTCACTGTAGCGCTTTTTACAATGCAGATTGTGCCAAAGCAGCTTTACAGTGAAAGAGGGAACATAATTCAGCTTCTAGAAGAAAATGGTGTTATTCTCCAGCTTAAGAAAGTTCAGTATTGATTCATTCTGTTGTAAAAATCATTAGTTATTAAATTAGTTCATTTATCTATACAGCAGCTCTGGAGAAAACAGTAATGTCATTGTCCAGCCCAGTTCAGTTTGCATACAACGGTGTCAATGGTGTAATATTGTTGAATATCAAGTGTCCCCATGTTCATAAAACATGGACATAAAATGCATCATATTTACTCAAGTGTTATAGTCACTCTGCAGGAACTACTAGTGATCTGGACCATTATTTAAAAGTGAAACATGCACACACACAAACACACACACACATACTTTACACACACACATACACATTGCGATCTCAATTCATGATCTCATTCCTAATTGAGAACATTTTGCCTGTGTCTATTAACCCTTTGACAAAATCGTACCCGAACATTCAAATCTGTGTTCACGCTGCCACTGAGCCAAAGATTGCAGTTGTCATTTACAGCCTAGGTATGAAACATCTTCACAAACAGTACTTTCAACCACACAGTTTTATTATTTCTGTGTTATAAATATTCATATTATTACAGAAGAACTGGAACATTGATGTCTACGGAAGCTATCAAAATAGAATAAATCACCTATGGAAAGTAACATGGTGCTTCAAATAACGTTTTTATCGATTACATCGTTATGCCACCAGGTGGCGACAAGTGACTATTAGAAAAATATTTGTCATTGAATCATTCAATTCAAGAGATTTGTTCAAAAAAACGCTGATTCATTTTTTTCTTCCACTTTAAAATTCTTGTTGGCAAAGGCTATTTACATTAACTCCACCCACTAATGTCTGGTTGGGCCACACAAGAAAGACATGTGCCACTCAATGTCTGCAGTGGCGTAGGCAGTAGAGATTATGGTGCATAACGCGTTCGACCTGAGTTCAAATCCGTGTTTTGCCGAAATCGCTCTTCTCCCTTTTCCCATCACGTCAGATCGGAAAGGCATTTATTTTCAATAAAAATGAAGAAAATATTTGAAAAGTGGAAATAAAGTGCTTAACAAGTAAGTAGGCCTATTTATCAGGTAGGGTTAGGGATAGGTATAGGGCGGGCTTTATTGTCCCAATAAGGCAGCATCCATTTAATAATTTTAATAAATATAGTCATATACACTCTGTTATTATTGCATTCCGTTAATGTACAACAATGCTTAGATTTTCCACTATTTATAATAGTATTCCACTATATATAATATTTATATATAGCCTAATAGCATCTAACAACTATTTGCACTTATTGCAAGGAACTGCTACTTTTATATAGTGTAAATACATCGCTATTTTCACTTAGTGTAAATAGCATGGTAACACTTCATTTTACAGTGCCGTAGTTACACGTTACTTCATGTACTTACTATAGTAATAACACTAAATTATGCATAATTACAAGTAACTAACCCTAAACCAAACCCTAACCTAACTGTAACTCTATAGTAAGTACATGTAGTTAATTAATATTACTCGGTACTTATTTGAGTAATTACAATGTAACTACGGCACTGTAAAATAAAGTGCTACCAAATAGCAACTATAGCTATTTGCACTTAGTGAAAATAGCTGCTGCCAATAAATAATGGTCCAGATAACTAGTTCTTGAAGAGTGACTAGGTAACAGCTGAGTAATTAGTGATGAGTTTTATGACAATGTTCAGAGTAAAAAAGGCCATTTATTATGTCTCCGACACACTTTAATGTGATTAATAATTAATTTATAACACTTTATAATTTGTCATGGTTAGTTAATAGTTCTTAATTAGGCTAATAACGTTCTGTAATTATTGATTACCTAATAAGGAACTATCTCAGTCCTAAATTTACTATTTACTGATTAGTTAATCTTGTTTATATATTAGTTAATAGTAGTAGCTGAAGTGTTAATGTTGTACTACTCATTTGTCCTGCATTACTTCCTACAGAGCTACTTATTAAAGGGGTCATGACATGGGAAATCAAATTTTCCTTGATCTTTTGGCATATAAGAGGTCTTTGTATCATTAATACACCCTGCAAGTTCCATAACTTAAAACGCCCTCGTCATCAATAAAAAAGCATTTATATAATCAAGCTGTAAAAAATACTTCATTTGAATCCGAGGTGGCATGTGACGTCACAGGGGCACAATCATTTGCATACGATTACCTCTGGAGTAAGACAACAACACCTACTTTTACACTGTTGCATCGTTGGCCCCGCCAACTGGTGTTCAGTTGATGAGCAGCAAGTGGATCTAAAGTAGGCCTAGTTGTTTACAATAAGATTGTATAATAACAAGATTGCGATGCCGCGCAGACGTTGTGCTGTTCCTTGCTGTGGAAAAACATTATCTTTGCATAATCTGCTGATCAGATCCCAATGTCATAGAAAAATGGATATCAATTATTTTTACATATCACTGTGGACTATTTGGTAATTCAGTCGCAATATAGATGCAGGCTTTGCAGTGTTCATTCTTATGCTTGATCTGTGATCAGTGATGTCTGATGTGTAATTATTCAAGTTCAGGCAGATTTTCTTTGTCCCAAAATCATTTAATACTGATTTTGCATCAGTAAATCAATCCAGTGACTAAACGATCAACTGCACATTGTTTCTTTTAGTAGCATTAAAATAACAAGATTTTTAAATTGTGATTAAATTACATACAGAATGCGATCAAAGTTTATCTGGACACTTGCCAAAACTGCCGTTATAATGAATGATGCTGTTACACTGTTACTGTTACTGTTTGCTGTTAGTTGTGGTGAAAGCATTTCGTGAGAGTGCAGGAACCAAGTTACAGATGAGATCACTGCATACACGCGATCAACAGACTGACCTGTCTGTCATCTGCTCAATGCTCATCACTGCAACATTTCATGTGATGGGAAAAGATCTAAATATAAGGCTATAATGAACACTTTTCAGGATTTGTTAATCTAACGAATTCGTTAATTCGTTAATAGTAAAAGTATCCAAGAGGATTCCACATGTAATATGTATTTCAAATGCAAAGATGTCAGCCAATCACAGCAGTGGCCATTTACATTGAAGTCTCACAGCAGACACGCCCCTTCAAACTGAGCATTCAAGCCAGAGGGATAAAATCAGGATAGAAAAATGCCTTTTATTTCAAAATTATGGCAATTTTTGATGTAAAAATCATACTAACATTATAAGTGTACCTCAGGAAACATTATAAAATAATTTAAAAAATCCACTTTATGTCCCATTTAATGATGGTCCATTATTCTAAAGTGTTACCCAAACTACTACTTCTTTTACTATTGTTTCTATTCTTTTTTTAGTATGTATCTATGTGTACTGTATATGTGTACCAGAAACTATGCTTCTAACCACAGATAGAGAGAGATGAACTGAGTTAGTGTTCAGTGAGACGTAAATTTTGGCTCCGTGTTTATGCCCACTGTTTAATATAAGCCAAATTACCAATAAGTCTTCCAGTCCTGAAGGAATATACTGAGATATTGGAAAAGAGTACTGTATTTGAGACTTCCTTTGGGTTGTTGACAAAATGGCAATGAAGAGCACTAATATGATTTGTAGGCAGTATCATTAATCTGGCATGTTATTAGTCACCAGTTTTTTAAATGATTTTTTATTTTTATTTTTAAAATGATCTAACGCTGTTAGATCAAAAACTCATAGTGCTGGCCAACCTCTGATATGTCCACCTCCAAACATCTACCAGGACTATTTTATGTTTGATTATATCCCAACATAAAAGTTAACCTAAGTAAATAGAATATAATTATGAAAACTGACAACCACCTGTTAAAATGAGCTTTATATATAGGATTTTCAAAAGCTAAGGCAAATACAGTGTGTTCCAGAAAGCATATGATTTATTTTCTTTTTTCTTTCTTTCTTCCCCAAGAATATTTTCTGGTAAGCTCTGAAATTGTTCATTATCTTAAAAAAAAAAAAAAAAAAAGGTAAAATTGTAGCACACTGAGAGCTAAATGGACATAATAAACATCAATCAAATAAATAAATAAATAAGAAAATCAGATATACTGTAGGACATACTGTAACTTTGATTTCAAGATATGTGCGTTAACTACTGAGCCCTGTTAAATGTTATTGTGCTTTTCATCCTAATGGATACACACTGACACTAGACTGGTTTTACCAACTTCCCCAAACAGCATGTCTACAATTACACTTCATTGCTGATCAATAGAACACAATCAATCAAGTGCACTTCAAGGCCAGTGAGACCCAATGCCTCCTATTTTAGCTTTAACAGGATGTGGTAGTCTTTCTAAACGAATAAATAGTACAATGTCCCTTGTTCTAGTGGAATACACTAGATGACTTTTAAAATCAGAACAGATTATAAAACAATAAGCTATGATCATACACTTGCCGACTTTGTAAATAGTACACTAAACGACTGAGGATCACACACTACCATACATTCAAGTCGTTTCGAAAACAACAAACTCTCATTTCTAGGAGATGCATTTAAAATGAAAACAACGTGCTCTAAAATCAGCTCTAAATATCAAATATGTCATATATCCTCTGATGGATGGAATGAAAATCTGAAGCTAAAAAAGTCTGTGCCCATCATAAACTACCAACTTTGGCTGCCCAAAATCTGCAGACAGGCTCTGAATTTCAGCAACTAGCGTTGACTCATCCAGAATGTAAATCAAAAACCAGGACAAAAGTTGTGTAGTGTATTCTAGCCTTTAACTTTCAGAGGCCTTTTAAATTTAAAATCAAAAGGCGAAACCAATGCATGATTAAAAGAGCAGAAAAGATAACTTACCAGTCGTTTCAACAATACCCTCCAAAATCACAACTATTTCAAACTGTTCCGTCTGCATGGATCGCTGCGAGAGCTCATAGAAGGGGCTTTTGGTGTCGATCACATGACAGATTGTGAGTGGTGACACGAGAAAGAGTTGGTCCGCTCCAGTGCTAAAGCCCACATCCAGCTCCAGCTGATCCAAAGGGAGGAACTCACCCTCAGGTGTCTGTCGGGACTGCGGAAGCGAGAAGAGGGGAGATGGGGCGTAAACATTGCTTTACAAACTGTACGGTGAAGTGAGCTGTGAGGGTAGACAGTCAGTCATCAAAGGAGAGAGAGGTATTAAATCAAATTAAAGCTCAAAGTTTACAATTAAGGAACAATTTTACAATTGTGTTATACCAATCACTAGATTTAGGTTAATTTTTACTTTTTGAATACAACAAAGATGTCAGGGAGACACTGTGTAGCATGTCTTCTTTTTATTGTATGAGATTTTGGCCAGCATACTTAAATATAGGCCTGCATGCAATCAAGGCAGCCATCTAGGTCTAAGGGACTGAAAACATATTTTCTGATGACATCTTTAATATTTAAATGAAATAAAATCTCTCTCCTCTCTCTTTCTCTCTCTCTCTCTCCTCTCTCTCTCTCTCTCTCTCTCTCTATTTCTTTTTAATTAAATGAGAGGAGGTCAAGAATCACCTCCAAGCATCAGCTGAGTCTGTAGATGAACAACAGAGGGCAGAGTAACACTTTCCATTACAGTGCTCATATCACACGTTTCAGGTAAATATAGATACAGCAGTAATAATACTAATTAAGTGTAGCAGCTTCAGTATATTATAGCTTTATGCTCACCAAGGCATTGTTTGCAAGCAAATACGGTAAAACTAAAAGAAAACAGCAATATTGTAAAATATTATCACAATTATTACTTTTTTTTTTTTTTTTTTTTTCTATTTGAGTTTATTTTAAAATGGCATTTATTTCTGTGATGGCTAAGTTGAATTTTTAGCATAATTACTCCAGACTTCAGTGTCACATGATCCTTCAGAAATCATTCTAAAATGCTGATTTGGTGCACAAGACAGATTTCTGATTTTAATGAATATGAAGCTCAAAAGAACAGCATTTATTTGAAATAGAAATCTTTTGTGACATTATAAACGTCTTTACTGTCACTTTTGATCAATTTAATGTGTCCTTGTTGAATAAAAGTATTCATTTCTTTTTTCTTTTTCTTCTTCCCTTTTTAAAAAAAAAAAAAATCTTACTTACCCTAAACTTTTGAATGGTAGTGTATCACAGTTTCCACAAAAATAATAAGCAGCAAAAACTGTTTAAACATTGATGATAATATTTCTTGAGCACCAAATCAGCACATCAGAATGATTTCTGAAGGATCATGTGACACTGAAGACTGGAGTAATGATGCTGAAAATTCAGCTTTGATCACGGAAATAAATTACATTTTAAATATATATTAAGATAGAAAACAGTTATTTTAAATTGTTATAATATTTCACAATATTGCTGTTTTTTTTTTTTTTTTACTGTATTTTTGATCAAATAAATGCAGCCTTGGTGAGCATAAGAAACTTCTTTCCGAACATTACAAAATCATAATTATTTCAAACTTTTGACTGGTAGTGTACATGTTCTGAAATATATGCCTACACAAATGATTAATACATTTTAAGCATACTAATGTAAATAAGTATTGAATACAATAGTTTTGTTACAGTGTCCATGTTAGACCTATTAGACAATGATAGTTGCAAAATCACAAAAAAGTATTTTTAAAAGCAGCTTCACAACATTAGTAGGCAACAAATTGTGTGCATGCTGTTAAAGTATATTACTCAGTACATACATGTCTAATTACAAGTTAACAACCTCTAAAATGTGACAAAAGTCAGGCCCTTACCTTGAGTAATTTGCACCGGATCTGTGCTGAAACCATGTGACTGTTGCGCAGATTTCCCACCCTGAACATCAGCGTGAGTTTGCCGTCACGCATGGAGATGACTGCGTTTTCACTAAACATCAGAGTCTCTGCTCTCTTCTTGGGTTGAGACATCTTAATAAACATACAGCCTATTAAAAATGCATCCACTATGGAGCCCAGGATAGACTGAAATAAGAAGAGAATGATTCCTTCTGGACATTTATCTGTGATGTATCTGTGGCCATATCCTATAGTGGCCTCTGTCTCAATGAAGAAGAGGAAAGCAGAGGGAAAGTTATAGACGTTGGCCACGCATGGCGTGTACTTTTCATCGTGAGCTCGGTACAGGTCCCCTCTGATGTATGCAATGACCCACCACATTGAAGCCATGAATAACCAGGCCACTGTGTATGTGAGGATGAAGATGAAGAGGTTCCATCGCCATTTGAGGTCTACTAAAGTTGTGAATAGGTCTGAGAGATATCTGCTGGTCTCTCCACCCAGGTTTCCATGCTGGACGTTACATCGTCCATTCTTGTCCACGAATCGCTGCCGTTTCCTCTTCTTCTCCTTCTGATGGCTGGAGGATGTGGTGGTCACTACCTGATAGTCGCTTCCAAATTTCTTACGAAGTGCAGACATTTTATCCTGCAGAGACAGCAGTAATACTAACTTGACTGTCTGATATTTTAGCAGTGTATTAGACCTGTCATGACCTTTTCAGTGGATAAAGAGTATATAAGTAAAAACAAGACCACAGAAATAGAAGAGACCGAAGCTAGTTGTCACATGAAGAAGTTGTCACAAGGTCTTTATCTCTTACCGTACAAGCTTTTGAAAAGTCAAATAACAATAATAATAATAATAATAATAATAATAATAAACATATAGATTTTAAGTGAAAGGCTGATACTGTATGTCAGGTCAGGCAAGTTTTGTGTTTTATTTCTGTGTTTTATACCTACTAAATTTATTCAGTTGATTTATTAAAATTTCACCAACACAGTGGTTTTATAGGTTACAGTTTATTTTAAGATGTCCCTGTCACAGTGTAATTACATAAATATATACTAAGTAATATTAATTAACAATGTGTACTATAGGTTTTGGGGTTAGGGTTTGTTTAGGTTTACTTGCTTATAATTACGCATACTTTACTGTTATTATGAGAACCAATACATGTAACGTGTAACAAAGTCACCAAAATAAAATGTTACCATATTGTGTGTGTGTGTGTGTGTGTGTGTGTGTGTGTGTGTGTGTGTGTGTTTCCTCATTGGCTGTTTAATTAAGTGTCTTTGCTCCATAATTCTTTAATTGTTTACATTTTGCTGTAAAACCATTAAATAGCCTGTATAGTCATATTTTAGATAGGCTACATGTTGTGGAAGATAGCTTTTGTACTTTAGATAGAAGAAAGTTAAAGAATTTGCAGATTTCATGGTTATATCTATAATAATAAATTAACTATCTTTGCAGTGGGAATGTTCAATAGCTTTTTTGTAGTCATAAAACATAAACACTGACTTTCAAAACCTACCCTGAGAAACAGTCAGTGGAAATTATGACTATAGCCCCGGTCTAATAAAAATCTGAAGAATAAGAAGAGAAGACAATAGTCTTACCTATATTTCACCATACAGTGATTTCTCCTCTCTTCTCATTAGCTGCGTGTCATCTCAGACTATAAAGCGTGATTTAAAGGGAAGTAATCGTTTGTTTGTTTACGGAAAAGGTGTAAAGATACATGTTCCCTCGTCGGGGATGAAAGCAGGAAACTCTCCACAGGCGCTGTCCAGCGGCTCGGGTCCTGAAACACTCAGTCTGTCTTCACTCATCTGTTCATTTGAGTTTCACAAACCGAAGCTCAGAGTTGTGGATGATTTTCGTCAGTCTGAAATGAACAGTCCGATCACAGATTAGCGCATTCGTCTGTCCAGCGATTTGCGCAACAATTAATGGATACAAAAACTAGTCTAGATGCGTTTCAACATCTGGCTGAATATTCTCCACCTCTGTATGTTCACCAGTAGAACATATTCAACTTAATCAGATTATACTGCTCAGAGCCTGTGTGTGGTGAAACCAAACTGATGGTTATGAATTCATCCGGACGCGCCTCGGACAGAGAGATTTACACTATGTTTTGGTCGCAAACCAAAAGCTCTGTTGTTCCTGTGTTATCGAGCTCGTTGCAAGAGAATGAAATAAAATAGCCCAAATGGTTGCAGGGACGGCCAGGTCGTGTCCTTCAGACCCTCAGGGTGAGTGTGTGAGGCTGCTCTTTGTCTCTTCAGTTCTCCTGTGCACTGAGCGTTTCTCTCGCAGCCTCTGAAGCTCCTCGGGATACTGAGGTGTGTTATTCAGCAGGGGAGGGCGGAACTTCACAATCACAATTCGCGTTTATTGGCTAAGGAAGTTATACTTACAAGAAATTTGACTTTAGTTTTTCATTAGAGTGCAAACGATCAATATACATTACATACCAGTATTCAGTACATGCACAGAAAATACACTGCAATACACTATAATAGGCTAGAGCACACATAGGCTACGGGATGTGTAATGGTGTAAAGTCGCCAACCTTTTTTAAGGCCAAACTCCTTGACCTCAGGCTTGATGAAAGGCGAGATCTACCGATCGAAGAGTTGAGCGAAAAAGACAGCCCAGATTGTACTTCCAACTTGAGGCCTTTAAATTAGGCTAATTGTATTTGAATAACAGATATTTTTATTTATGTTTTTTGCCAACTTTCAAATTTATGCAACCAAGAAAACTACTTTAAATTGTGAAACTACCATAACTTAGAAAATTGAGCATTTAATTAAAAACATTCAAGCTTTTATTTTGCTGGAAAATAAATATAGGCCTATGCTGTGCAGTTTAAGAGTGAAGCGAAGAATTTACAAGTGTGCACCTCATGGTACGGTGTTTCAGCGTCTTAGAGAGGCTTGATGCACAGTAAATGAACCAAGCTGCTCTGAGACACTGAAACAAATACAGTCAAGCAGGGCTATTTGTGTATTTATTTTTCTATTATTTTCGGGAGCTACAGAGACAGTCGAATGATCACAATCGATGTGTTGGCAACCAGTGGTGTAAAGAATGCAAACAGTAGGCCTAATTACTTAGTTAACATTAATTCAAACTTTCAAAACCCTTTCTTAAAACACGTTCCTGATCTTAACTTTATGTATACACGAATAAAAATAAATGTTTTTTTGGTATCTATGGTTCCATCCTTTAACATCCATGGAACATTTTTATTGGACAAAAGATAAATTAAATACACAGCACATCAAATGCATGTGAGTCTTTTATCCACTGTACTACTACATGTCTCAATGGTGCAGCAATGGTACAGAATTAATGAAGGCTACACTCACATACACATACACATACACATACATGGGCTATTCCAAATGCAACTAAACATCAGGGAGGTTTTTATCCTCCTTGCACACAGCAACAGAACAAATGCAGCATATTCATCTCAAGCAAATTATGGTTTCTGGTTACACAACAAACACAGTAATGCTCAAAACCTTTGAGTCAAACAACAGAAGAGAAGCATGATTTACATTATAGTCTGTTGTCAAATTGCTATAATCTTTCTTTTATCAAGATCAAACATCTTGTTTTCTGTGTGTGTCTATTTATAGCTTGTGTGGATGTCAAATGTAATTTACCCATCAAAGGAGAGCGATGACCAGCCACCTGCCTGACATATCGCTGTAGTCTACCTGCCTAATTTGATTTGTGTTGACAGTCTGATTTACTGAGGCCTTGAGAGGATGTAGATTTAGACACGTTGAAGAATCTCAACACTTTCTGTAAACAGAAAAGCTTTTTGAATTATACCTAAGTGAGGAAGGCAGCTGAAATGGACTTTTCTATAAGGGAGTCATTTGCACATTTGTTCTCTGAAATGTATAGGCTATATATTATTGTACATACATCATCCTGATTTATCAAGGCAGTAACAGCATATTTATACTCTAAAGTTGTTTTTCTGTTGGCTGTGCGTGTGCGTGCATCTGTGTGTGTGTGTGTGTGTGTGTGTGTGTGTGTGTGTGTGTGTGTGCGCGCGCGCGCATTTTTGTGATTTATGAGGACACAAATTTGTATAATGACATGGGTATTACACTGGTATTACAATGTAAACATGAAATATGAGGACATTTCATGAGTCCTCATATTTAAAATAGCTTTAAAAACATATTAAACAATGTTTTATTGAATTGAATATACTTTATTGTCCCATTTCTGGGAAATTCATCTTGGACAACCATGACATAGCCAGTACAACATTAAATTCACGTAAACAATACAAACATAATAAATTACTAATAACCACAAGCCAGATAAAACAACAATACCCTACCTGTTCTTTCATTTAAGCAATTCCCTATTAAATAGTTTAACTGCAGTTGGCACAAAAGATTTTTGTAGCGATTTGATTTGCACATCAAAATCCAAATCGTCTCCCAGAGGGGAACATCTTAAAATCCTCATGTAAAATGTGTGTCTCATCAGCAACAATTTTCTTAGCTTGTCTTAAAATAGATGTCTCATACAGCTCCTGTATAGATCGTTTCTCGTCACACCCAACAATTTTTAGAGCAGTGTGTACAAGTCATACAAGTTTTGATTTTGATTGGACAGTCAGGTTTCCATACCATGCTGTTATTCCATATCTTATCAAACTCTCACAAACAGACTGATAAAACAAAAATAAAATCTTCTGATTTACCCCAAATATTTTTAACCTTCGCAAAAAAAAAAAAAAAAACTTAAAAATGCAGAAAGTTTTCTGTGATGGGTAGGGGTAGTGTAAAAACCACTATGCCTATGAAATGTCCTCACTTTGATAGCAAAACAAACCTGTGTGTGTGTGTGTGTGTGTGTGTGTGTGTGTGTGTGTGTGTGTGTGTGTGTGCCTTTTGTCATAAATCAGGAGAAATTTTCCATTTCACTACACCTTGAAAAATGAGCAGCAGCTCCTCCCATCATTCAAGGATAAATAGATTATTGATCTGTACTTGTTAAAGCAAGATGCAATAACCGCTGAAACTGACTCAGAAATTTAAAGGAGAAGCTACTAGAAGTAGTAACAACAATATATAATAGGAGTGCTGTCTTTATGTCAAAGAGCTCACAAAGATAAAGACTGATTTATCTGTCTTTCTCTCTCTGTTTCTCCTTTTACATATAGACTAAAGAAGCTTCATTGACATGATGCATATTGTGCCACTGGGAAGTTGTCACAAGAGTTATATCTTAGTAACTAGAAGGTTTTGAGTCAAAAGTCCAATTACAGAAATGCCAGTTGTCTCTAGAAGCGTTTTTTTTTTTTTTTTCTATATTGGTTTAAAACAATAAGTATTAAATTACAATATCTTTAGTGATTTTTGACCTCCAAACCACCAAAACCGTACTGGCATATGGTTAGACAAGAGTTAACCCTCTGAGCCCGGTGAACACACCGACACGTTCTGCTTGATTTTTTCCTCATGACAGAGGAAACAACTTCAAATACTCTGTCATTTTTGATCCTACATGAGTGTAAAACATCACTATAAACTATAAAGGGTCTACTTTTATTTGTGTACACTCACAATAACAACAAAACCTTGTGTTTTTGTAAAATAAAGAAAATAAACAGGATGCCCTTTCAGCTTTCTCTGTCTCCGCGAGAAACTTTCTGAAACACATCTGAATAATGAACTGAAACTCAGCTAATACTTATCCCACAGACATGAGAGATATTCTCATGAGAGAGTCTTTAGAAAGCTTAAAGTGTCTACTTTAAAATGAAGTAAGTCATATTGAAAATATTCTTCGTTTATGTAATCCGGATGAAACCAATGAGAGGTACAATCTTCCCTGCCTAGCCTCATTATCTGTAATGTGACCACACCCACGCGCAGTGCAGCCTTTGACATGCAAATCCCCATCCCCATCACCTCAAAACAAAGCATCAGCTTTGCTTTTCATCGATTTTAGAAGAAGGGCTGTGAGTTTACCTTGAATTTACCTCAGAAGAAGAAGAACGTGACTGATATCCAGTGGAGGTATTCCGTTTATTCCCACTTACATTAGTTAATGTGTTATTTTTACATAAACTGTAACATGTTAGAATGCTTAGACAGTGTTTACTGTGAAATACCATGTTCGTGAATATCTCCTCAAACGTATATGTTTTTTTATTGCGCTAAGTAAACAATAATATTTCATAGAGTAAATGGTCTCTGTAAGCGCTGTGAGTTTGAGTCACTTACGATCACTTAGTTACTTCAAGCCTACCAGGGGGCCCTGACCCGTCTCAGTTTGAGGACTGTAGACAGGGCCAGAGAACTACCATTGCCTCTTGGGCCCCTCCTTTTAGGCTACAGCACAAATAAATACAATAAAGCAAAGATACAAATAAAATAAACAGTGCTTTTCAGGTTTTTAGGTAGGTCTAACATTAGTTTTCAGGTACAAAAATTGAATAAAGTAATCAGATGTAAAATAACATTGCATATTTGACTGTATAAAATAAAGATTAATCCATATTAAAGTTACAAAAGCTATTCAAGAGCAGTGAGTGATTTCCTTGTCTTTTGTTGTTTAATTAACATTAAAAATACAGACAGCAGGAATATCAGGCTACTGTCACTTTAAGATATATATAGTAGCTATGTATGTCTTAAAGCTCTCTAGAGCTTGGTTAGTAGCATTATCTAGCTTTATGTCTTTAGAACAGGCTCTCCTGTGGAAGCTCCTTGATTGTAATTATCAAGTCATGGGGTTGAGTTTCGAAGGCCTCTTCTCTGGAGTTTCACCCAGTTGAGGCCTCTATTCCCCCTAGAGCTTAGCTCAGACAGGAACCTGAGTCATTATCCGTTCAGGCCTTCACCCTTGAAGCTTTGTCTCGGGTCTAGCTGATATTAATTCCCCTTGTTCAGGGTCCCCCTAGAGTTCTTTGCTCTCAGAGTTCTGTGCCCCTTGTGTCCAAAACCAATGATGCTCAGGCTGTGCCAGTTAAGTACTCCCTCCAATTCAGGATGGTATTGAGTATGCTCCCTTAGAGCTCAAGCATTAGCCCCGAGCCCATGCCCATGGTATTCTAAAGTAGTAGGCCATATAGAGAGGCCTCCTCGACAGTCTGGTTGCATGACATCTGTACTCCCCTTGTTTAAAGGGTGGAAAGCGATATGCTGAGTACATCGCTTGTGTGGCAATGTGAATGAGTGTTCCAAACCTACATACCTCTGGTGACTATCTCTGCTAGTATTTAGATTCACTACCAAATAGTCTGCCTCCTTGGGCCGCCTTGAAGGTGATCCTCCGGGTCGAGCTAGGTTCCTAGCACTTCTAGCTAGTATGAGTATCCTGGCTCCCCAGAGTGTGCAGATTGATATCATGTTGCAGGCTCCACAGGACTGTCCCTGGTTCTAGCCCCAGAGCTTGGATGATACTCTACTCAGTCAAGCCTACACTCTTCTCATTTGAGAGGGTCGTTCTGTAGAGTACTTTTCTCCCTGAGTCTGGTCGGAAGGCCGAAGGGCTCTTGTGAGACCTCCCTGGTAGATCAGCTTTTTAGAGCTGGAGGTACTCCCCTTATTAGGGACCCTATTTAGAGTACCCAGCCTCCACAGTACTTTGAAAAAGAAGTGCTTTGTAGATCCAGGGTCGAGCAGAGTAAAAGACCCTCATTTGCAAGGATAAGGAAAGCGCTATGCTTAGTCCTGCTCCCCGGGATGCCCGTTTCTTTTTTCTGGTGTGAGTTGGTTACTGCCTCTCCTGCAGTCCTTCTCATTGGTTACCTCTCCTGAGGCAGATAATGTAAGAGACTTAAGAAACAGACAGGTTGTTGGCTAGACTAGGTCTCATGTCAGAAAGGGGTAAGCCTCCCTGGTGGCTTTGGGGGTTAACATTATGTCCCCCTAAAAAGTGACTGGCCAGGGCTCCTTTTTTTGGCCCCCTGGCCATATTCCCGTAAAGGAACCTATTCCCAGTGAAGATGCTGGTTCCAAGCCTTTGAGCGGCTTTTGACAAGTCCTTCCAGTACTATATGAAGGCACTTCCTCATTGAAGCGTATAGCTCGGGCAGTGGCCGTGGGTATTTCATTTCCCATAGTGTCTCAGGATGCAGTGAGAGTTCCCTTTTGAAAGGGAACGTCTCAGGTTATGACTGTAACCCTGGTTCCCTGAGAATCTCGTGGCCATGCCTCCGGGCTGCCTGTTCAGTCTTTTCAGACGAAGAAGCAGATGTTCTCTAGGCGCCCCTTATATACTTCCTGGTCGCACTTGTAGTGACGTCAT
The DNA here is from genome assembly GCF_019924925.1 of Ctenopharyngodon idella. Taxonomy (NCBI): domain Eukaryota; kingdom Metazoa; phylum Chordata; class Actinopteri; order Cypriniformes; family Xenocyprididae; genus Ctenopharyngodon; species Ctenopharyngodon idella. The sequence goes on from NC_067228.1 coordinate 30,617,486, forward strand.
AGGCTGTTGCTGGCCAATACGATTACTGTGATTTTCATGCAGAGGCGTTCCCCATAGTGTCTCAGGACGCAGTGTCTTGTTCCCTGTTCTCAGGAACCTTTTTTTTTGTTTTTGTTTTTTACATGGGAAAGTTTTCGCATTTTCATTAATCACAATTGTATGCTTTATATTTGTATTACTGTTTATATTTTGCTGAAAAGTCTTTAATTGGTTAAGTAGCCTAGATTTAAATAGGCTTTAATAGATTCCATTGTGACATCTTACACAACTACATATGCACTATAAAAGAAACCAGATCATGTTTAGGTATCTATTTCATTTCTTTCTCTCTCACCAAAACACCAAACCAATAATCTCTTTGTCCTCTTTGCACGACCTGACCTGCACTTCCCCTATCATGCTCCTTGTTTCTTTTTACCTTTCCCTTTTGAATGTGTATTTTATTGTCTTCTTTACTTCCTGCCACACACTCAAAAATAGCTTGTTGGTCAAACTTAATACATTTATGACACACATTTCCACACAGCTGATTAGATTAATTTTAACTGAAACTAGGTTACTTGTAATGATGAGTAAAATTCATCCTAATTCAATGAGATCACACCAATTTCATTTGCAGTGTTGGAGTAATGCATTACAATATTGTGTTACTCCATAAAAAGTAACTAATTGCGTTAGTTACTTTTTATGGAAAGTAATGCGTTACATTACGTTGTCAGTACTTTTTCTCACCTGGGTTGGGCTTGCTTATTTGTTTTTTAATTACAAAAAAAAAAAAAAAGTGAAATGAATAGGCTGAAGGAAATGCAAATTCACGCCTGTACAGTAGAGGGATTGCATTCTGGATTGCAGAAAAATAGGATAAACAAAAATAGATTACATTTCACTCTTTTTATTCATTTTTGAAGAATACTGAATCTGTTTTTGTGCAACCGAGATGAGCAAATGCATGCTCACCTTTAGTATATATCTACAATAACCACCATGTTTACACGGCGCACACAACGCCTCTGCATCTTACTCCCAATTTCTCTCAACATGGGGGACAGGAGAGGTGTCTAAGTAACTTGCATTGCTTATTTGAAAAAGTAACTCAGAAATTTTGTTGTAAATTTAAAAGTAATGCATTACATTTTTTCTTTCTTTCTTTTTTTAACCTTTATTCAACCAGGAAATAAAACTCTTGAAATTTAAAATCTATTTTACAATCTCTTTACTCATTACTTAAAAAAAGTAATCTGATTACATAACTCATAAACTCTTATGTAAATTATGTTACTTGTAATGCGTTATCCCCAACACTGTTCATTTTCCTGAACATAATTCACTCTCGTTGATCCAACCAGTGCTGTTGATGGTCATATTGGTGCCCTTTGCAGAGTTGCATGAGATTTATGTGTTTTTGAGGAAAAGGAAAGACCTGTTTAATGTCTACAGGTGCTGGTCATATAATTAGAATATCATCAAAAAGTTGATTTATTTCACTAATTCCATTCAAAAAGTGAAACTTGTATATCATATTCATTCATTACACACAGACTGATATATTTCAAATGTTTATTTCTTTTAATTTTGATGATTATAACTGACAACTAAGGAAAATCCCAAATTCAGTATCTCAGAAAATTAGAATATTGTGAAAAGGTTCAATATTGAAGACACCTGGTGCCACACTCTAATCAGCTAATTAACTCAAAACACCTGCAAAGGCCTTTAAATGGTCTCTCAGTCTAGTTCTGTAGGCTACACAATCATGGGGAAGACTGCTGACTTGACAGTTGTCCAAAAGACGACCATTGACACCTTGCACAAGGAGGGCAAGACACAAAAGGTCATTGCAAAAGAGGCTGGCTGTTCACAGAGCTCTGTGTCCAAGCACATTAATAGAGAGGCAAAGGGAAGGAAAAGATGTGGTAGCAAGCAATAGGGATAACCGCACCCTGGAGAGGATTGTGAAACAAAACCCATTCAAAAATGTGGGGGAGATTCACAAAGAGTGGACTGCAGCTGGAGTCAGTGCTTCAAGAACCACTACGCACAGACATATGCAAGACATGGGTTTCAGCTGTCGCATTCCTTGTGTCAAGCCACTCTTGAACAACAGACAGCGTCAGAAGCGTCTCGCCTGGGCTAAAGACAAAAAGGACTGGACTGCTGCTGAGTGGTCCAAAGTTATGTTCTCCGATGAAAGTCAATTTTGCATTTCCTTTGGAAATCAGGGTCCCATTGTCTGGAGGAAGAGAGGAGAGGCACACAATCCACGTTGCTTGAGGTCCAGTGTAAAGTTTCCACAGTCAGTGATGGTTTGGGGTGCCATGTCATCTGCTGGTGTTGGTCCACTGTGTTTTCTGAGGTCCAAGGTCAACGCAGCCGTATACCAGGAAGTTTTAGAGCACTTCATGCTTCCTGCTGCTGACCAACTTTATGGAGATGCAGATTTCATTTTCCAACAGGACTTGGCACCTGCACACAGTGCCAAAGCTACCAGTACCTGGTTTAAGGACCATGGTATCCCTGTTCTTAATTGGCCAGCAAACTCGCCTGAACTTAACCCCATAGACAATCTATGGGGTATTGTGAAGAGGAAGATGCGATATGCCAGACCCAACAATGCAGAAGAGCTGAAGGTCACTATCAGAGCAACCTGGGCTCTTATAACACCTGAGCAGTGCCACAGACTGATCGACTCCATGCTACGCCGCATTGCTGCAGTAATTCAGGCAAAAGGAGCCCCAACTAAGTATTGAGTGCTGTACATGCTCATACTTTTCATGTTCATACTTTTCAGGTAGCCAAGATTTCTAAAAATCCTTTCTTTGTATTGGTCTTAAGTAATATTCTAATTTTCTGAGATACTGAATTTGGGATTTTCCTTAGTTGTCAGTTATAATCATCAAAATTAAAAGAAATAAACATTTGAAATATATCAGTCTGTGTGTAATGAATGAATATAATATACAAGTTTCACTTTTTGAATGGAATTAGTGAAATAAATCAACTTTTTGATGATATTCTAATTATATGACCAGCACCTGTAGTTATGACAGGAGCTTGTGCTTAAGTTGTGTTCTTCAGTTAAAACAAATAGAAAAGGTAATACAATTGAGTGCAAATGACAATTAAAGGGTTAGTTCACACAAAAATAAAATTTCTGTCATTAGGTACTCGCCCTTATGTTGTCCCAAACTCATAAGACCTTCGTTCATCTTCTGAACACAAATTAAGATATTTTTGATGAAATCCAAAGGTTTCTGAACCCCACATAGGCAACGTTATTGCACCTTTTGAGGTCCAGACAGGTAGTTAAAAACATGGTTAAAATAGTCAACGTGACTACAGTGGTTCAACCTTAATGTTATGAAGTGACGAGAATACTTTTTGTGCGCAAAAACAAAACAAAAATAACGACTTTAAGTTTAATTTTAAGTGACAGAAATTTCATTTTTGGGTGAACTAACCCTTTAAGTAAAAAAAATCAAAGATTTGTGTCGCTTTAGCTCATATTAATTAAGTAAACTGAGCTACAGCTAAATCCAGCCTGCTGTAATATCAGTTTTTAAATCAATGTTGAAATATCATACTTTGCCCAGAGTGATTCAGTATAGACATATTCCCAGCCAATTTAGCATTTTCTCAGTCTGCCTTTGAATGGACCAATATCAGTACAAAAGACAGTAGGAAGAATTCTTCATAGCATTCTAACTGAAATATACTGGTGTGAAATTAAAAAATGTTTGTATTTTTGAAAGTTTGAATATAATGAAAATATTTTACACATCGTTTGTTACTAGAAGTGTCCACATGCACTGCTGTTAACATTTACTCAGCCTATTGCATTATGTAATGGGAAAATTTCAAGGAATATTTTGATTTCAATTATATACAGATATATCCAATTAGTATTCAGATTCTCCTGGCCTTTTCCTTTTCTTCAGAGATAATGAACTTTCCTGTGGCCAGTCTTCTAAGCCTTAAATATGGTGAGATGTCAGATAAGAAAAGCAGCAGCCCCGGCTCACGGAAGCGTCAGTGTTATTAATGAGTTCCGGGTGAGAGCAGGTCAGTGTAACTGCTGCTCTTCCCTTCCTTAATGAGCAGAAGAGGTTCTGTTTGTCTTGAGTCTCTGCTAATGGAAGACTCTAAACAAAAGAAATGCACATGTCTCGCTGGAGCGGTTTAAGATCAGAGTGGATTCTGACGACAGCAAGGTATTTCTGAGACTCAGAGAGAAAACTTTAGCCTGATGCAGAAATGTTAAAAAAGAGCATGAGGATGAATAAAATTCAAACTCACAGTGTGACGTAACAGTATTGTAGCTATCTTATTGTAAAAAAACTTTGTTCCAAACCCTTATGAACTAAAAATATCAGAATTTTAAGGCTTCATACTGTACATCAAATGCAAAATATGCTGTTCCAAAATATGCTGAAACAATCTGTCAACATTAATAGAAGATAATGAAATAAGAAAATCAAATACAAAAATATTTTAGCCTAAATCCAAAGCAGCATCCTTTACAGAGAAGACAATCCCAGAATCCATTGCAACAAACTGTAAAGAATTCAGTGATGGTGAAGTGTATTATAGATATTTCATTCAACAATAATAGCGTCAATAAAATAGTTCAGCCTTATTAAAAATACCTGTTGTTTGTGTAGGCTATTCTACATACAGTATTTTATGATTATTAAGTAGTTGGGTCATTTCTACAGTTTGGTGGATTTGATGTCCCCATTAAACAATACTGCATATTTTACATATAATGTTAATCATCTTTCATGACACATTGTTTGCACACTCATTGACTTTTGTTTGCACACTGCAGGTAGTCACATTAACCTTAAGTATCTATACTATTCGGCACATTTCTTACCTATGGAACTTATTTAAGCTTCATATGAAATGTATGACATAAATGTGTGTAATATATCACAAACAAAACAACTTGAGTTATTCTGTTTATACGTTAGCTCAGACTCTCCCGCCATCTAGCTTGAAAATTAAATGAATCGCGAGGACTCACCACCCTAGGTCACATGACAGTAAATGATAAAATTACTTCCTTGAAGTGACCATCGCATGTACCCTCGGCTAACAAACTTGTGGAAAGGCCCTTTGTGAAGGGATTCAGGTGTTCACTTACTTTTGGAATGCCCCTACTTTTCCCACAACATCTGATGTACTTGTTACATCGTAAGAAGAATGCCATCTATGCTAATATTAGTCTGTCTGTCTCATTCTTATCCTCAGGGCTGTCGTAATCAGCAGGATCCAGGTGTATCCAGATCACATGGTGGACCTGCACCTAGACACAACCACAATCCAGTCCTGAAGGTCAGCAGAAACTGTGCCCACGAGAACCAGACAATGAGAACCCAAAGGCCAGCTTTGTCTCCATACCAACGTGATGAATCTTCAAGCAGAAGAAACTGGATGAAATATTTTGAATGATACCAATCCACAATCTGACTTCTGATTTGTGATGCAGCCTGGAATTAAACCACACCAAGTTGCGTCATTTGGCCAGAGGAGAACTGGCCCTCCAACTGTGCCTGGTTTCTTCCATGGAGTTTGGGTTCCTTGCCACTGGCTTGATTAGTTGGGGACACTTTATATACAACATTATTGATCTGACTGCACTGACACTATTTGATGAGAAATTCACTGAGCTGGACGATGACATCACTGGTTCTGCAAAGCTGCTTTATAGCCAAATTGAACTAATTTAATAATTGATGATATTTACTACAGAACTGAATTAACACTGAATCGATTTCAGCTGAACAATGACACTTCTTTTTTTTTTTATTTTTTAGAGCTGATTTATAGCTGAATTGAACAATGTTTGCATCATTGAATCATTATTTTACTGTTGATCACTGAAAAGCTGCTTTGAAACAATTTGTATTGTATAAAGTACCATAAAAATAAAGGTGACGACAAAATTCAATATATGATTGCAAAAAAAAGTGCTTACATGAGATCTTGGTTTATATATATATATATATATATATATATATATATAGATAGATATAAGATTCAGAGAAACTGGAGAAATCTCTGTGCGTAAGGGACGAGGCCGAAGACCTTTATTGGATGCCCGTGGTCTTCAGGCCCTCAGACGATACTGCATCACTCATCGGCATGATTGTGTCAATGACATTACTAAATGGGCCAAGGAATACTTCCAGAAACCATTGTCGGTAAACACAATCCGCCGTGCCATCTGCAGATGCCAACTAAAGTTCTATCATGCAAAAAGGAAGCCATATGTGAACATGGTCCAGAAGCGCCGTCATGTCCTGTGGGCCAAGGCTCATTTAAAATGGACTGTTTCAAAGTGGAAAAGTGTTCTATGGTCAGACGAGTCCAAATTTGACATTCTTGTTGGAAATCATGGACGCCGTGTCCTCTGGGCTAAAGAGGAGGGAGACCTTCCAACTTGTTATCAGCATTCAGTTCAAAAGCCAGCATCTGGTATGGGGGTACATAAGTGCATACAGTATGGGCAGCTTGCATGTTTTGGAAGGCACTATGAATGCTGAAAGGTATATAAAGGTTTTAGAGCAACATATGCTCCCCTCCAGATGACATCTATTTCAGGGAAGGCCTTGTGTATTTCAGCAGGACAATGCAAAACTACATACTGCAGCTATTACAACAGCATGGCTTCGTCGTAGAAGAGTCCGGGTGCTGAATTGGCCTGCCTGCAGTCCAGATCTTTCACCTATAGAGAACATTTGGTGCATCATTAAATGAAGGATGACCACAAACTCTTCAGCAGCTGGAAACCTATATCAGGCACGAATGGGACCAAATTCCAACACCAAAACTCCAGAAACTCATAACCTCGATGCCCAGACGTCTTCACACTATTTTGAAAAGAAGAGGAGATGCTACACCATGGTAAACATGCCCCCGTCCCAACTATTTTGAGACCTGTAGCAAGCATCAAATTTGAAATGAGCTCATGTTGTGCATAAAATTGTAAAATTTCTCAGTTTAAACATCTGTTATTTTATCTATGTTCTATTATGAATAAAATATTGGCTCATGTGATTTGAAAGTCTTTTAGTTTTAATTTTATTCAATTTAAAAAAAAACGTCCCAACATTTCCGGAATTCAGGTTGTATAACATAAGATGTAATTAAACAATATCACAAGAGCAAGAGAGACAAATAGTATGAGCATGCAAAATGTGATATTGATTGTATGAATTAATTGATATTGAATGTTCAATAAAAAAAAAAAAAAAAAAACATTAATCTAAACATTATTTATGTAGTTGTAATTGTAACATAATGAACATGAGAAGTGCTTTTCTGGACTCGGTCTTGCCCTGCTTTGGTCTTGGTCTCAACTCCTCAACTGGCAATGCATCATACACAGCATAACATACTGTAAAGACACACACACACACACACACACACATTCACTCAAGCAAATCAAACACATCACATTTCCTGGTAAGACTTTCCACATTATCTCAATCTTTGAAATGCTCAAAAACAGTCAGTTACAAATGTAATTTGACTGCTGTTATCTCTAAGATTCACTCTTAAGTGGCGCATAAGGACAGTCTGAACTGGAGCGGTCCCCTATGAGCTCGACAGCATATGGCGTGGAGCATCTTGCTATTTATGGCCAGCCTCCCGCAAGAGCTGTGACAGGGGACTCTTCCAGCACAGCTCCAGCAGAACAATTATTTTAATTGTGCAGATTATCTGCCATCAGCGAGGAGCAATTAATGCATTTTAAACTTTCGCAGTTAACACAGCAGCCAAAAAATCTTCCAGAGATAAGGGGGTGCTGTGAGTGAAGAATCATTTTGTAGTACAGACCATCTTTGTAAATGATACAGATTCTGTTAGAAATATTTTTTGAACCATTTGTCATAAAAGAAAAAGAGCATGAAATAAAGACAGATTGATTTAGGTGTGAAAAAACAAACATAGCAAGAGAATGAGCTTGTGCAAAATGTGCACCACGATGTTAGGGTTTTCAAAGTAGTTGTCAGGGTGTTGTTATGTGGCTGCTAAGGTGTTCTTAAAGGTGCGTTTACACTACAGGCAAAATTCTACTCAATGCTGTTGACAACGCTAAAACACCTCAGTGCACAGCCAATACAATCATCACATATACAAGCAATTACACTTAAAGATGCAAACATTGTTTCCGAATGGCCAAACTAAAGACACAGAGTAAATCTGATAAAGTCTATAAGTCTACAGTCTATTCACAATGAAAATGTCCAAACCGCAATATTTCAATGTGTACAAACAATGATTTATGCACTAAAACCAGCAGAAACCCCAGCACAATCTGCATATTTTTAAATGCCCAAGACAGACGTCACCTTAACCTCACAGCTACTGTATTAGCTGCCATCTGCCGTTTTCTGCTCCTTATTTGCATAAAGTTGAGCATTTCTCAATTTTTAGAGCTCTTGGCCACTCTCAACGCTTTATCCTGTACACTGTCAGTCCCACAAGTCACTTTGTGAATGTGAAACTCAGCTTCATAGGAATTAAATGAAAATGCCCACTCTACCCCGCTCATTCTGCTGCAGTGTAAATACACTGTTATGGTGCGGTCATGTGCGCTTGCAAAACATTTCCAGTATCCACTGTCAATAGCATAGTGATGTTTGAACCATAGCTCACACAGACATCACTTTCAAACCAAGCAGCACATTGACCAACATGAACATGAGCTAAATCTGTGTAGGGAACTTTTTTGCCCTCACGCAAAACCCCTGATTGCACAGATTCCTACTGGAATGACTGAAATTTCGCCAAGCAACAGTAAATGTAACTGCACCTCTAGTGGTTGGAGCCCATCTCAATCTATATGATATTCTCATCTCTATATATGCTTGGATTCCACCTTCGATGTATGTCTAATGGAATTTTTCACCCATTGCATCATCCACCAGGAAAAGCAACTAAACATTCTACTTGTCAAGCCGTATGATTTGAGGGATCATTTATGTCAGTAGCACAAACACCATTAATTAGGTCTCTGCCATTCTGGGGCAGGAAACTCTGATTGGCTACCCCAATTCTATCTATTTCTGACTTCGATTTGCCGCCCCATTTCTATCTATTTCCGATCTTTGAGAAATCCTGTGAGAGCAATGACCCCTTATCCCTCCTCTCTAAAACTGATACTCTACTCTCCAGAGACCAGGGAAAGAGATTTGTGTAACCCATTTCATAAAAATAGTCGGGTTAAGGCCTGGTGGGGGATCTTGGATTCATCTTATTAATATAATCAGCAAGGAGAGGGGACACAAAATGACTGAGTTCAATTCTCTCACAGCACTTCCATGCAGGGTCACTCAGCCAATCACTCCAGACAATCATTCTCTCGTTTCCCACCGTGTGCCTTAATCACTCTCATCAGAGTTATTGCATGAGGTTGTTTGCCTCCATTGTGAGCTCAGAAAAGGTCTATTAGAGTCTTCTTTAGTGCTTCTTAGAGACTGGTGGGGTAGTGTGGGATTAGCTATTTCACAGATATTGGAATCCGTTGTTCTGTTGTGAAGGTATTGATTACCAATAACAGCCTTCTGGGTCACAGTTTCTCATCTTCACTGAGGAAATGCTGTACAAAACCTATTTTCAATCTTCTCTGGCTGTTTTGTTGATACTCTATCTAACGTTCTGTAATGTTGCAGTCGTAACTGAGACGATTATCTAAGACATCTGCTGGCGAGTAAAAGACAATGCGTCCAGCAGAGGTGTAACATGGCTTACCTTTTCTTTTTTTTCTTTTTTTACAATGCATAGTATCCACTATAGTGCACAGGGCCAATTCACTAAAAAATGAATTTGTGCCCACTGTCATTTGTTTCCCATGTTTCAGTTCTAAATGTATAAGGTTGTGGGCAAAACAACAGATTACCATCATCTGGCATACTTTACTGAGACTGTAGAGACTTAGACTTAGACCACTAACCTGATCTTACTAGATTTATAGGCATCTGTGTTATTTTAGTATCATTGATAAACTATTATAGTTTGTATTAATATTCTGAAGTAGTTTTTATTTTTTATATTTTCTGATTTCATTTAATTTTAGTAAAATATTTAATACATTTACTGTGTAATTTTATCATTTTTATTATTTTTTATGTCTATATAGTTCTTGTTATTTTTTATTTAAGTTTTAGTTTTTGTTATTTTAGTACAAGTTAAACTAAAATAAAATGATAATTGATGCCTTGGCAACTAGCTGAAATAAACGAAAAAAAAAAGATAAAAAATAAGATAATAAAATAAGATTTTTATATATTTTTTAATTTCAGTTAAACTTTTTTTTTTATTTTAAGTAATATATTTTAAAAGTTTTAGTTTTAATTTAATGATAATAAACCTGATAGGCATTCATACATACTCTAATGTGTTTTTACAGCTTTAAAAACAAAGTAACAATCTTTACTAAACCTCTCTAACATATTATTATGCAACACTTTCCACAAATCAGTTTCTGATGGATAAAATCAAATCCCCAAAAAATCAGATATCAAAATACCTTCTTATAAAAACATAGCATAAGGAAATGGCTCTGCAGTCTTAATGAGATTCATATGGGCTACACTCAGATGTACCGCCTCACCATGGTCCTTATCCGTGGTCCCAGTTATACTCTTCTTAGGGAGCAGTTTATGTTTATCAAAGTGCCCAGAGAACCACTGAGTACTTTCTATACTGTGAACTAATACACACTGTGTGACAGTAGTAAGTCAATCTCTGTATAATCTCACATGTCTCATGTCCATATGGGAACAAGGGTATGTTTTCGCCATACTGAGGATTTGGAGAATGTGTCCAGCTTCACTGTAGCTCAGGATCAACCCTTCCCATGAGACTCACACTTGTAACACCCACTAATTAAAAGCGCTTTTGTTCTCTAGAGCAACCGATCTAAGCGCCTCCACCCCAATTAAGAGCAGCAACATTTCTGAGATCAGCGGGAGAGAGATGAGACACTGACCTGCCTGTTTTTATTTTATTTTTTTTACATTTTTATAATCATCTCAAATTTACGAAACCGCAATACCTAAGGGAGATAGGAATTGCAGTCTTAATGAGATTGTGTGTGCACAAAAAAATGCACACACAAATCACAAAATGGTCCAGGCACTGTATATATAATCATGTCTCCCTCTGCTTTTCACTGTCTTTCTCTCTGGAGAAATAATCTTCAGCAGTTATTTTGCAGTGTTATTTAAAGAAACACAAAACAAGTCTAAACATGAAGCAGAGGGTCTTATTAACCAGCCCGTTGTAGAGAGGAGGTCTGTCAGTTCATCTGCTGATCTCTCCTCCTTAATATGGTTTAAATGTCATGTCAGGTCACATCTGACACCAGTAAGATCGTCTATCCATTGAGATGACATTATGAACAAATTAAAAGTGCATTCTCTTGGGGTCCCTTTTAATAGCTCCAAAAACATACCGAATGTAGTCATATCAGATTGATATACTTCATGGCTTTTACTAATTTTAGTCTTTAACTTGAAAAATAATTAATTACTGCTTTGTTCTCATGAGTCTCATTAAGCAGATTCATTCATTTAGATTCCTTTCATTCATTTAGCAGATGCATTTATCAAAAATTAAAAAAGTAAAAACACAAACAATTTATTATAAAGTAGACAACCATATTAAAAATTACATGATAACAAATTTCAAATTCACGATCATGTGGATTCCAATTAAAATAACTGGATTTCGCATATAATTCACAGAGCAATGGCATCTTAACAGTAGTGAAAATGCGGCAAAGAAAAGAATGAAAAGGAGTAAACTAGTAAAAAAAAAAAGTAAATCGTAAAAAAGTGTCTTCAGCTATGTTTTTTGTTTTTTTTTGCAATGGTTTTAGTAGATGATGGGAGAAGGATGTGCTGGTAGGTAGATGCTCATCCTGTGATAAAAGATTGTGTATATAGAGATGAAGAGGGAGCCCAGCACTGAACCTTGAGGTACCCCACAGGTTAGCTAATGTGACTCAGACATTTACTCTTCAGAAAAGCTTAAAGGATCTTGAGGTTGGACTCAAACCAGCGGAGACACCAAGGTCAAAGAGAGTGAACAGGAAGATGTGGTGTGACGAAAGTAGCATACAGTTCTAGAAGGATTAGGATAGATGATTTGGAATTAGCTCTGGTCACAAATTTTCAGTGATGGACAGTAGAGAAGTCTGAAATGTCCACTATTATTCCTTAAAGTTTTGCACAGAATGGTAAGAAAAATATTAAGGTCAAATCACCATGGAGAAAGGATGTTAAGGCTGTGTTCCCATGGTTAAAAGGAGGGTCTACGTTATCTAGCACAGGAGTCATGTTGAGCAGCATCAGAAGAGAGAAACATTGCAGTGCTCTTCTAAACATCTTTCTCATTTCTTTCAGGGAGCACTGTGTGTGTGTGTGCGTGTGTGCGCATTTTTGTGATTTATGAGGACACAAATTTGTACAATGACATGGGTATTACACTGGTATTATGACGTAAACATGAAATATGAGGACATTTCATGAGTCCTCATATTTAAATTACCTTTAAAAACATACTAAACAATGTTTTATTAAAAATGTAAAAATGCAGAATGTTTTCTGTGATGGGTAGGGGGATAGAATGTACAGTTTGTACAGTATAAAAACCATTACGCCTATGGAATGTCCTCACTTTGACAGAAAAAAACAACAAACCTGTGTGTGTGTGTGTGTGTGTGTGTGTTTATCATTATGAACAGATTGGGGGACTGAATGTCTGCAGTGAGTTATTGTGCATGTGTGTACCTGGAATTCCCTACGGTATAGGGACTAAATGTCCCCACATGGATAGTAATACAAGTAATTTTTGACCTTGTGGTGACATTTTATAAATAATACAAAATGCTTTTTGAAAACATAAAAATGCAGAAAGTTGTCTGTGATGGGTAGGTTTAGGGGATAGACTATACAGTTTGTACAGTATAAAAATCATTATGTCTATGAAATGTCCCCATAAGACATGGAAACCAGCATGTGTGTGTGTGCAATACCTGTTAACCTGAAATCATGTGGAAATAAATGAAGATTGACTGTGGTCAGTTTTTCTCAACAGGTTTACATAGTGTTGTACTGTACGTGTGTGTTAATGTCACTGGAAGGCTTCCATGGTCCCCATGTTCTAGAGCAGTGGTTACCATGGTAAATACACAATACTAACGACCTCTTAATAAAACATATGAACACTGATCCTGATTAATAGAGTGCAACAGTCGGGTTCCGGAAGTAAAAACTCCATTCACTTTCTCCATAAAGAAAGTATTTTTGAACGATAACTTATAAACCTTTAAAGACAGACATACTGTGAGCTACGAGGTTGTTAATCCATGGTATTTGCTTCTGCTGAAGCCATCAGCCCCCATTATTTCAGCTTGTTTTTAATTAGGTCAAACATTACCCAAGATGCTGTACAGAAAATACACCAATCAGAGACTCAAAAAAAGCAACACAATCCAAAATAGCTCTTTAGCTCCGCCCACTCCCATGAAGCACTGCGAATGACATGATCAATTCAATCTCCCTACGCTTTCAAAAATGTTTTTATTTATATATATATATATATATATATATATATATATGTGTGTGTGTGTGTGTGTGTGTGTGTGTACATATATATATATATATGTATGTATGTGTGTGTGTGTGTGTGTGTGTATATATATATATATATATATGCACATTTTGCAATAAACTTAAACTATATTGTTTTTATACATATAATCAACATTTATAAATGAGTAGTTTATTAAAACTAAATAATATTACTAAAATAATATTTCTCCATTGTTTTTAATTTGATTATGCTGTTCGCAATACATGGGATTGTAGTTCTTTTCCTCACTAAAAGCATTTGTTAAAGTTTGTAGTGTTCTGATTCACTTTGCCCATGTTCACACTGTCAGTTTTTGGAATTGACAACCGCGTTTACTTACAGGTATGAGTCTTGAAATGTCCCGTTCACACAGCAATGTAAGACTTGATTTTCCTGCTGAGACAAAAACTGAGATCAAGCACCCTGCAATAAAGCAATAAAACTCATCTGGAGAGAAGATCTCAAAGAAAGAGCATAGGACAACGCCTTGCCCTCACACATCTACAGGATGCAATAGCCCTCCCCCCAACACACACACACACACACACACACACACACACACACACACACACACACACACACACACACACCCACCCTCCTTCCTTTCCCCCTGACTCAAGTCACTGAAAGTTCTCCAAGAAGTATAATGTATCTGGTGTATCTATTGTTTATTCCTTTCATGTTTGGTATCATTTTAAATGTCTTGGTGCGATTGGTAAAATGGTCTCAATTTCACAGCAGTCACTGGTATTATGAAGGAGAAATTCTGTCCTCCTTTTGGGTGGTGTCACTTCTGAAAACCCACTCCTCTCCCCCCAAAACAGGTGTTGGTGTAATAAAAATTTACAATCCTTTTGTTCTGGTCTTGGTATATAAGGTAAAGTGCAAAGCAGTCAGGGGGGATTTTTCTGTAGCCAGAGCCCCCACACAGTGGTGGACAAGTGTCTTCAAACGCTAATCCACCACTGTGTGCATGTGCATTTCAGTTGATGTTATGCATTTATTATTTCTGAATTGGCTTCTAATTGTCCAACTATGTAATTGGCATGATACATTTTTACTTGACAAATAAAATGTTATATTTGGTTTATTCTGTATTATTTTTGATTCATTATGTCTAGTAGATTAAAGCGAAGGTATTACCGCAAATCTGTGTTCAGGATTGATCATACGGAAGGTTTAATAGATGGAGCATAGGGCACATCAATTAAGTCCATTTCGATTTCTGACTATCGCTGCCTTAAATAAGTTGCAGTTTTCGTAAATATATAAAAACTATGCTTTTTGTTACGAGTAAGCAGAGCGCGACCGACTTAAAGGTAGATATTTACCCTGCATCCAATGTTTAAGGTCAGAACTGACGAGTTTGTGTCCGGGAAGAGCACTCAAGTCGGCCGAAGTGACTTTTCTAAAGCGATACCGGGACTGCAGTGAACGAATAATTGAAGATATAAGATAATCAGAATAATCAAAAATCTAAATTAATGCATAACCAATGATTCATTTCTAATTGGAAACACAACCTAAGAATGAGAATCATTTGAAATTGGAGTCAGATTAAACGAGTGAAATTAAATAAACTTCACAGATGCGCTGAAAAGGCATACACGCGTTAACCTTCGCCCAGGCCGTCGGATTCCGTTTTTGGGCCGATGCGGGGTTCCTTACAGCAACTTACAGTAGGAGGACCCAATGCTGGAAATGTCTGGTTCTGAGGAATTAGACATTTTAAGCATCGGTGAGAAGGACAGGGCTTTCCTCATCGATGCTCCGCTATCGCCTTCTGGCCTTTTCGGCGAAGCAGTAAACACTGTCGTTGAGAGGTTTCAGGAGGCGAAGCGACAGTCAGCTGCTTTTAAGCAGTTTATCCCCCATCGTCAGTCTAGATCTCCCTGGCAGCAGCCCCACACATCAGCCACCAGCTCCTCACATCTGCAACAGCAGAAGGAGATTGTTGCTTCTCATGTCCTGAGTTGTGCCTGACAAGCTTCACACCAGGGCATATTCTTCAGTGTGGCGCAGTGGGTATTTAGTGTCGTTCCGACGCAGTGCAAGTTCCCTCAAAAGGGAACGTCTCAGGTTACGTCTGTAACCCTTGTTCCCTGAGAAGGGAACGAGACGCTGCGTCCCTTTGCCACACCTCATGAGTGCCTGAGAATGACTTGCTTTGACCTATTAAAAGCTGACACTGTTGTGTGCCAGCTTACCTTTGTAGCTTCCGGTACACTGGCACATGTGACGTCATCACGCAACACCAATCAAGATTGGACTAGTTCATTACGTACTTCAGATGCTGTCACGCTGGAGGCGTTCCCCAAAGTGTCATTCCGACGCAGCGTCTCGTTCCCTTCTCAGGGAACAAGGGTTACAGACGTAACCCGAGACGTTTTTCTTACAAAGCAAGTTTAGACAGATAAATACATAGAAGCACAAAGGGATTCCTAAATAGATTCAGTTTACACTGTGGAACCCTGTATCTTCTGCCTTTGTCTGTCAGTTATCCAGACTTTAAAGGTTTCTACATTAATGTCCTTGTCACTTCAATTTTGCTAACAAATCCTGTCTTGATGTAAGACCAACCGTCAGGTCAAAGTCAAATTTATTTGTATAGTGCTTCAATACACATTGTTTCCAAGTAGCTTTACAGAAAATCATAATGTTATGTCTATAATGCCAAGTTTAAGGGCTGGTTGGCATGACGATATATAACAATGATATAAGTAATCATACAGATTTCTATCTACATTTTTCGCAGTTTCCCCTAATAAAGTCACTCATGTTGCAGGGTGTTTTGCCTCTCTGGATGGCTGAGGAGGCGTGTACCAACGGGAAAGTGACGTCAATGCACAGACCATTTGGTGTATGACATCAAAGTACTGCAAGAGCGATTAGAGAGCTCCAGCTCCATACGATTACTATTTTTAAATTTCTTGTCCACTTTTTTATATACTAAGTAGCATTAGTTTATATACAGGCATACTTACACAATGTACAAAAGTAACAAAGACACTTTCAAAATGACACACTAATAAACCATGATTTGAATTAAAAAAAACTGAAATTTTTTAGGTAAAACCAATTCCCTTAGGCTAAATGCAAGAACTGACCCTAATGCAGTTGTTCTGTTTAGCTGAATTAGAATTATACAAATTATAGTTCAGTTTTGGTGACGTATGCGTTTCTCTTCATTTCCGAATCCACATAACTTACAATACCACAATGGATAACTTAGTCCAAATACTTCCAAAAAACAGTTTGACAATCTGTATTATTATTAAAAAAAAACAAAAAAAACACCCACAGACATAGTAGTGCTGTGCTAATATTATGAATAAGAAGGTGATACATTTAACAACATTGGTTTATTACAGTTAACAGTTCTATTACATTAATCTATTAAACATGAGGTCAGTTGAGACAATAAAAGTTGTAACAAAAAAAGAAAAAGAAAAAGAAAGTACAAACAGTTAACATTAAGACAAGTACAAAGTCACACATTTTCTGGTTTTATGAAGATTAAAAAAATACAGAAATGTACAGAGTCAGACTGTACCATGCATGTGATAGCTCATATTAATAATTGAGATATAGTTTTATAACACCTCTCTCAATTGTGTGCATGTTTAATAACTAAATTCACAAACCCTTGAACCCCCAAATTCAAGAATCAATATTATTAAAGTTACATTTTTTTGTGTGTATGTGTGTGTGTGTGTGTGTGAGTTAAACAGACATTATTAGAACATTGACAATACATGGTGGATGCATAAGATGTGTACATACAGTAGCAGTGGAATAAAGCTGTACAGTAATTTTCAAACATATTTTATATACAGCAAGCAGTATCACAGCAGTATCAATTTTTCTACTGGAGTTTTTAGATTTCATCTTAAAAAAATATTTGCTTTAATATGTACATCAATGCTCAAAAAGGTCTAGTTCATAATTTGTACAGTTGTGTGTCCAGGAACATCTATCAGTCACACACACCTGTGGTTATGGATATGATGATGGTGGGGCTTCAAATGATTTGTCTTAGTTTTGCCTGTGAGATGCTGCTGTTTTGGGGTTAAATATGAAACCACTTTTCCCCATGTGAACCTGATGAAATGTGATATGGTTCAATTTTATTATGAAAATGTAAAATTTCCAAGATTTTATTATCCAACTAATTTCAGATAAACTAAACACAACACACATCATACACCCATAAATCACATAAACTATACTATGCATTATGATGAGATGCAACTTCAAAATGAGCTGCTGTTAAAAAAAAAAACATGAACAGTGCTGGGAAGATTACTTTTTGTGATTACAAATTTAATTCATTTACTGATTACAAATTACATGATAAAATTTGTAGTCAGTAACATAATCTATTACATTACACATTACACTACTTTGACTAATTTTGACCTAACTTTTTTTTTTTATAACATTGGTTTGAATAGTATAATCTTTAATCTTTAAACTTTACATTGTGTCAGGGTTTACTAAACTAGGGTTTAGGAAGAAACTGCAGAGGGTTCACAAATTTATGAAAAGCTAATAATTAATTAAATCATAAAAAAGTTAAAATATAAGAAATAAATAATCTGAAAAAAAAAAAAAAAAAAAAAAACCACACTAACTAAAAAAGATTATATGTTTTATTTGTTTATGCTCTGTGGCCTCTCAATTTTCCATGTAATTATAGTTGCCTGACCCATAGCCGGTCTGTGTGTACAATTCCACAAAACTTTTGAAAAAGGAAAATTTGAAAGATAAAAAAGAAGAATTAGGGAGAATCAATTAATTCTGAATAATTTACTGCTATTTTGTGAATATTAAGTAATGTAATCAGTAAAAAAGTAATTGTATTCTGATTATGAATATTTTAAAATGCACTATAATCTAAATACAAGTATTAGTTTTTTTTAATCTGATTACGTAATCCAAATTACATATCCAAGTTACTACCCAGCACTGTTCATGAAACAAACAAACAAACAAAACAAAAAGCAAATGTGCTTTTCTGATCAAGTTTCCTTAAGGCAGGTCAAGTATATATTGCAGCCTCGCTGAAAGAGATCAAGATAGTTTTGAGAAACAGCAGCAAGTAATACAGTCGCCATATAATCCACTGACAAACACACAATCCCTTCAGGTGCTGTAAAGAAAGTGGAGCTAAGGATTCTGCCCAGTGTTAAATGCACTTCAGCACAGTGGAGGCTGACACAATCACTCCATCTCTGAAGAAACATATGGGCTACTGTCAAAGATATGACGTGTAGGATATTAAGAGGCATCAGAACTCCCACACAGGATGAGCAGCATAGATAGCCAGTGACACATGCTCATATCAGAGACAGCATGTGTTTAAACCTTGCCAAGCTGGTCATGGGCTGTGATCTGACCCTAGACCAGTGAATCTGAAAGCTAAAGGATGCAGTCCAGACATAAACAGAGACACAAGCCTGAGCCACAAATGGGTCAGTAAATGGGCTGTGTGTGGTTCTTCTGATCAAAGCCTGGATGGACTTGATCATGAACCAGAAAATGACAGTTCACAGAGCTGTGAAGAAGGCCATAAACCTGACTCCAGGACTCGTGTTGTGTGGTGAGTGCCGAGATTCGGGTCTGATCTGGTTGTTGCTGGCTCTGTCAGACAGTCAGACTCATGTTCCTCAGAATCCACTGCTGTGACCGCCTGCCGCTACAGTCTCTGAGAGTGGGAACCATCTTATCCTCTTCAGAAGGCATGTCCAGACACTGGTTACTATTCACATGGAGCAGAGTCAGCCGCTGTGGGGGAACACAGATTTATAGAAAAATGAAAAACAAATTGGTGTGGATGAATCTCAAAAAGCCTGTCAACAACATAGCTGGCTCATATTTCACCATAAATTAATAATAAAAATAATAAACTTCATTAAATAAATAATGCTTAAATGAAATGGTAACACTTTCACAATAAGGTTTCACCCTAACATTACATGAACAAACATTGAACTATACGACATGTATTACTGTTAATGTTAATTTTACCATTTACTAATCATATATTGTATCTGCTAACATTAGTTAATGCACATGAACTAACATGAGCAAAAAATAAACAATTGTATTTTTATTAACCTACATTAACAAAGGTTAATAAATGCTGTAAAAATATATTGATCATGAGAATTATATTGATAAACAAATGAAGTGTTACTGTTACTGAAATAAAGTGTTACCAATAAAATAAAAATATTTTAGGACCAGCAGCATTAATTGCATTTGACATTATTTTTATGACACTTAAGCAGATTTTAACCCCAAATTTTGGATTGTATTTGAAGCATCTATCAATTGATGCTTCATATATCAATTGGACTATCCAACAGTCCAATTAATCAACAGTAATATATTTTGTAATAAATGAAAAGTTAGCAAGTGAAAATATGACTTAGCAAAATATAATGTGTATCATCAGTGCTGAAATTCAGTTATTGTGCTTGAATGGCCAAATACACACACTTATCGCTCAAAAAAGGTTGTCAGTAAGTATATTGGATCCATGCAATTAGCCTAATATACCTGCGGCTGTCTGTGTCATTAATGTTAATCAAAAGACAAAGAGAAACTCACTCACTGCTCTTGACCGAATAAGCATATTTATTTTATACTATCGCTGCATTTACATAGACCCTAATAATCCGTTTGTAATAGTAGCATAGTCGGGATAAAAAAGTCACATGTAACCATGTCAATCGGAATTAATTGGCCAAAAACCTTTTCTAATCCATTCGATAGGACATGTAAACGCTTCATCTAATTAAAAAATGAAACTGGAAAGTTTTGCGCATGTGCAGTAACGTAGAAATGGCATGTGAAACCATGTTGTATGCCTGAGAAGGAAACAAGATGCTGCGTCAGATTGACACTATGGGAATGCCTCTGCATGAAGTTGTCAGGTGATGACCGGCAAGCAAGTCAGCAAGACTATAAATAGACACATGAACAGATGTCATCAGATTTTAATTGTCTAAGGAAGATGCCCAGGCATGCATGCAGTATGGCAAAGCAAAGCAGTGACTTGTTTCCTTCTCAGGGAACCGGGGTTACATACGTAACCCCAAGACATTCCCTTTTGACGGAACTCAACGCTGCTTCAGATTGACGCTATGGGACCGTCAATACCCATGCTGCCACACTGCAAAATGCCTGGTCAATAAAAACTGCAACTGCATCTGATAACAACTTCAATAGAAGGGGGCAGGTTGCTACCATCCTCAGACTAAGCATAGATTGCAACAACTCTAACTTTACTGTTATTCCCATTCTCACCTTTGGCTCACAATGCTGAAGGGGGCAACAGAAAAAGTGGAACTCAGTCAACTAGGTAGGCTGCAACTGCAGTTGTGTCCACTAACAACTTCCAATGGAAGAGCACAGGTTACTGCGCCGCTATATTAGCTCTACCCTGTCTTGCAGACATTGACACAGCCATTATGGAAGTAAGCCAAAATCAATTGCATAGGCTACTCCCTCCAAAAGAAGACTGGAGGGGCAACTGAGAAAGTGGGCCGCCAACACGGTCGCCCTGAACGGTTGCTATATATAGGGAGTTCTAGCAAGGAGGCATGCTGGCGCCACACAGTGACCCCTGGGGGAGGATGACAGATAGCTTGATTATATACTGTCCATTTACCATGAAAACTTTGAGGAAGACTGATGCATCTACATTTATACTCTCAACTCCTGTTTCAATGCTGAAGGGGGCAATAAAGGAAGTGGGAACTTAGTCAACTAGGGAGGCCAAAAATACGAACACATTCGTCAGCAACTTCCAATGGAAGAGGACAGGTTACTATAGTGCTACCATCCCTGTTACATGAAAGCATGTAGTACATACTCTGACCTTCAGCTAGAATGCTGAAAGAGGAGGCAACAAAGGAGATAAACGACTAGCAGAGTCAGCCAGGGAAGCTGCAGCTACAGCAGTCACTGACAACTCTCAACTGAAAGAGAACATTCTACTGCACAGCTACTATCTCTAGGTCTCGGCTTTAGAGAAATATGATTATCTCTACTCTGTTGCCACTCCTACAGGTAGTGTATCACATGGAAGCATCTACATCTCCACCTCCAGCATAGTACTAGAGGACTTAATCTGCCTCTTCCTCCACTCAAGAATTGTGCATCAAGCTGTATCCATGTCCACACTATCACCTCCAGCTAAAGTGCTGAAGGGGGCATGAGATGAGCGGAATCTATCATGCCAGACATAGAATCAACTGACCACATTGTTGTACCAAAAAACGGGAAAATATTATATCGAAGTAAACAATGAGAGAGTATGAGCTCCACCCAGTCTCTGTCTAACATTCCGCATCCCCTCATAGACTTCTCAGAGATGCATGCTAACGGAACACGCATGACCACCTCCAGGCTAACACACTGGTGGGATGCTTTTACAGCCCACTTTATACTTCCAAGAGCTTCATCCCCAGGTCTATTCACGTTTCCCTCATTAACATTTGCTCCACCGGCCTCACTCCGCTCCCACAGCTTCATGCCACAAATTAGAGATGTTCATTTCAGGTTTTTTCCCTAACCATTAACCGAAGATCATTAGCCAATCATTAACCTTTAACCAACAAGATTATGTTAAATTAGAATTAAATTCAAGTGGATGTCTGTGACACATTAAAAATAACCAATTTTTTTTTTTTTTTTTTTTTTAGTTTTTTTCTAGTTTTACATGTGCAAATAGCAGCATAATCAATAGAACATGGTGATTCATCATCACTTCACACACCTGCAGCACTTCTGTAAAGGGAGAAAAACAGAATAAAATCATAGGCTACATATAAAATGAATAAATACACCAAATATATTTCACTTAAATAATTAACAGATTAACAAAATGAAAGAAAAAAAAAAAAAAAAAAAACTGTGTGACAAGTATATGCTGAGTTTCGAGTTCATTTTGATGTGTGATGCACTCCACAAACAAGTTCACAGAAAAGAAACTGAGACAACAGAAAGCATATCCTGTTTGTTTTCTTTATTTTATAAAACCACAATTTTTTCTTTCTTTCTTTCTTTTTTTTTTTTTTTTTGTGAGTGTACACAAATAAATTAAACACTTTAGGGTTTCAAATGATGTCTTACTCTTATCTGTATGACCATAAATGACAAAGTATTTTAAGTTGTTTTCGCTGTTATAAGGAAACAATTCAAGTGATCGCGCAGACGCCTCATGCACGCACAACATACCAATTCTAACACTGCTAACTTGACATTGCAGTCTGTTCATTATTAAAATAAAATGATCCACCAAACATAAAAAGTTACAATACTCAATTTAAATAGTCTGTAGCACAATCTGTGCCATTTTTTCTCTCTCAGAAACTCTTTTATGTGTAGCTTATTTTTTAACCATGCAGCAAATGTTTTCAAAATATACTGACAAATTACTTAAATTACTTTTTAAACCATTTAACCAATCAAAAACATTTAATCAGTCAAAATTCTTACTGTCGGTTAAACCCATATAATTTTTTTTTTTCTTTTTACTCTTAAAATTTGAAAACCACTGCCCTACTCCCATCCCAAGAAAAAACACAACCGTCTCAACCCGCTAGGCACATTTTATTTATTTATTTACTTTTGTATGTCCATCAACCTCTATCCAGCTAACCCTTTAACCCAGCTAAACATCTTCTTGAAAATGAGAGTTTGAGCCCAGAAAGGATCACAAGGTGTGGTTCATTGAGATCTGCACTCTGACTCTCCCTCCAATCACTGGAGCTTAGTTTATTGGGTTAGTAGGCTTCTTCAGAGCTGAAGGACCACAGAGGGGAATGTATTTATCGAACGCCGCCGACTGAACCCTTACCTCTTTAAACCTCTTGACAACAGATTTAATCTGGCTGTCGTACGGGTCAACACCTCCAGCAACTCGTTGTTCACAGGGGTGTGGAAGGAGGCAACTTCACTTGCTGCTTGCGCCTCAACTTCAAGCACATTCATCTCCTCGAAGTTAGATCAAACCAGAAGATGCCACAAAGGTGTGCTTTCAGGTCCGACCGGAGAACTCTCGAGTTAGCGGGTGAAGATTAAGAAAGGGGGATTCCTGTCCCAAATCCCTCCGCTACCTCAACTGCGATCCACAAAATCTTAATCACCAAGCTGCCTCAGCAGTCACAGGACCCGAACCGTGGGTACTCCAGGTTCTCATCATCATTTAAAAGAGCCCGGCAGGAGCGGAGCTTCTTCAGCGTGAAACACTCACAATGCCTCTCTCGAGATGCTCCACTCCCAAACACAGAATGCACAAATCATACGAGTAATCCTCCGTTAAAACGCGTATGCACGGAGGCATACACCTCTTAAATTGCTTCCTTGCCATTTTAGAACTCCTAAAAAATAGACACACACACATCAAACAAAGCGGCTTCCTGAAGACAACTCTCACTGACTTGCTTACCAGTTGTCACCTGACTACTTTAAAAGCCAATTTCATTGAATAAATTCCATGATGTGCATCAAAAAAGACATGTGTGACTTTGCGATGGGACAGCATAACTGGACCAACCAGCCAACTGATCTCATTGCAAAGCATCTGAAATGCTGTTTTGGTCATTATGTAATGCCTGAGCATAGTCTGTCGTTAAAGTGGTTTTGTATAATTCCCTCCCAGAAGCCCACCAGGCATCTGAATGCAAGATTACATGACAGAGTTTATTGTGTTTCATCTGCGCGCTCTGAGGCGCAAATAATTTTATTATATAAGAAAATTACAAACCCGATTCCAAAAAAGTTGGGACACTGTACAAATTGTGAATAAAAAAGGAATGCAATAATTTACAAATCTCATAAACTTATATTTTATTCACAATAGAATATAGATAACATATCAAATGTTGAAAGTGAGACATTTTGAAATGTCATGCCAAATATTGGCTCATTTTGGATTTCATGAGAGCTACACATTCCAAAAAAGTTGGGACAGGTAGCAATAAGAGGCTGGAAAAGTTAAATGTACATATAAGGAACAGCTGGAGGACCAATTTGCAACTTATTAGGTCAATTGGCAACATGATTGGGTATAAAAAAAAACTCTCAGAGTGGCAGTATCTCTCAGAAGTCAAGATGGGCAGAAGATCACCAATACCCCCAATGCTGCAGCGAAAAATAGTGGAGCAATATCAGAAAGGAGTTTCTCAGAGAAAAATTGCAAAGTGTTTGAAGTTATCATCATCTACAGTGCATAATATCATCCAAAGATTCAGAGAATCTGGAACAATCTCTGTGCGTAAGGGTCAAGGCCGGAAAACCATACTGGATGCCCGTGATCTTCGGGCCCTTAGATGGCACTGCATCACTTAAAGGAATGCTACTGTAATGGAAATCACAACATGGGCTCAGGAATACTTCCAGAAAACATTGTCAGTGAACACAATCCACCGTGCCATTCGCCGTTGCCGGCTAAAACTCTATAGGTCAAAAAAGAATGGCTTCTAAATATGGCATCTAAATATGATCCAGAAGCGCAGGCGTTTTCTCTAGGCCAAGGCTCATTTAAAATGGACTGTGGCAAAGTGGAAAACTGTTCTGTGGTCAGACGAATCAAAATTTGAAGTTCTTTTTGGAAAACTGGGACGCCATGTCATCCGGACTAAAGAGGACAAGGACAACCCAAGTTGTTATCAGCGCTCAGTTCAGAAGCCTGCATCTCTGATGGTATGGGGTTGCATGAGTGCGTGTGGCATGGGCAGCTTACACATCTGGAAAGGCACCATCAATGCTGAAAGGTATATCCAAGTTCTAAAACAACATATGCTCCATTCTAGACGTCATCTCTTTCAGGGAAGACCTTGCATTTTCCAACATGACAATGCCAGACCACATACTGCATCAATTACAACATCATGGCTGCGTAGAAGAAGGATCCGGGTACTGAAATGGCCAGTCTGTAGTCCAGATCTTTCACCCATAGAAAACATTTGGCACATCATAAAGAGGAAGATGCGACAAAGAAGACCTAAGACAGTTGAGCAACTAGAAGCCTGTATTAGACAAGAATGGGACAACATTCCTATTCCTAAACTTGAGCAACTTGTCTCCTCAGTCCCCAGACGTTTGCAGACTGTTATAAAAAGAAGAGGGGATGCCACACAGTGGTAAACATGGCCTTGTCCCAACTTTTTTGAGATGTGTTGATGCCATGAAATTTAAAATCAACTTATTTTTCACTTAAAATGATACATTTTCTCAGTTTAAACTTTTGATATGTCATCTATGTTGTATTCTGAATAAAATATTGAAATTTGAAACTTCCACATCATTGCATTCCTTTTTTATTCACAATTTGTACAGTGTCCCAACTTTTTTGGAATCGGGTTTGTATTATTTACAGTGGCTTCTACAGCAACTTCCATTTTTCTTAGTGATATTTATCAGGAAGTGACAATTTCGTTCTCTTCGGCTCACTGTACGGAAAAGCTGCTTTATTCGCAAATGTTTTATGCGATATTCCAAATTTGCGTGTGAGAAGGAATAGCGACTGTAGAAAGCAAAATCTGAATCCCGAGCATTTTGGGCAATTTAGAAATCCTGGCTGGACCCACCAAAAAAAGGGACATGTCTGGGAAAAAGAGGACCTATGGTCACCCTAGTCCCATAGCATCAATCTGACGCAGCATCGAGTTCCCTCGAAAGGGAAACATACTTTGTAAATGTTTATACAGTATTGTCCTATTGCTTATAATTTGCTTATTTCTTCATATTTTATTACTGATAATAAAATATTTTATGACTTGCTAACTTCAGTTATTGTTTGGGAACTTTTTTACTTAATGTCATTGTGGCGTTGAAATTGGTTTGACACTTTTCTAGCAGCATAGATGTGATTTTATTCTCCATGCTCTAAATGTGTAGGGCAGAAATGTCAAAAACAGCACACAAAATTAACTACATTTATTAAATACTATATATATATATATATATATATATATATATATATATATATATAGTATTTAATAAATGTTTTAATAAATCTGCCCATGTATCTGATCATTTACACCATATATATATATATATATATATATATATATGGTGTAAATGATCAGTTACATGGGCAGATTTGTTAAAACCAAATTTTAACACCGTTTAGTTATATGAGTCTTCAGAGTGGGTATTCAACACAGTCGCCAATGCATCATGCCATGCAACAGAACTCCAGAGGCGGATAATGAAAGCTGCTGCCCTGCTGAGTCCAGACACCCTTCCAAAAAGCCTGGAGCCTGCGGGTGATTGCTCCTCAACAGCTCTGAATGAAGGTAATCAGTCACTGTCTCACACTGAGAGATAGGTGAGAATATGCACTGTTCTGCCTCTCCTCAATTGTAGACTGCTCAGACTCTGACACTATTTTACAGTTCATGCAGAAGACAGCAAGACAAATGAGCTGTGACCGCATGCAGTCTCAGGTTTATTATAAATCACTGAGCATTTTGAGTTCATCATGAACAGCAGATACAGTTAATGTCCAAACATGAGAAGCATGTGTTGTATTTTAGACCTCTCGCAGCATACTGATGCTTTCTGCATCAGTATAAAGACTTAAGACTTAAATAGTATTTTCTTGTAAAAAGCATTACAATAATCTTTATTTATAACTCTGAAAAATCATTTTTACAGTGTATTATTATGGTACTTGTATGGTGCTTTGTGGAGTTTGACAGCCTCTGTTTACTGTCTGCTTTAATTGTATGATCAACATTCTGATAAGCATTTAAAGAAAGAAGTATGCTTTTGGAAAGACGCTGGGCCTCATTTATAAAAGGTTGCACAGAAACCGTCCTAAATTTGATCTTACGATGTGCGTATGTGTGATTCATAGAATGAACGTACACACAGAAAACAAGCGAAAACAACACCTAATTAACGTCATTTACATATAAAAGATCAACAGTAATCGTCCAAATCCTTGGCGAGCTGCAAGAATAGCTTAGATTTCTAAAAACCTGCAGTAATCTGACAATGAAAAGTGTGTACGTCTGCTCAGACCCTTACGTGGCTCTAAGCACTTTTCCACGTCAAAGACCGTTTTTACAAATATGAATGTTGGAGTAAATTTAAGCGTACGCACACTCTAAGATCAAATCTGTTCATATGCAAGCTTTATAAATGAGGCCCAGTGAGCGTGATAAATAATAAATGATTACAGAATTTTTATTTTTGGGTAAACTAGTCAAAACTGATTACCTGAATCCTACTCAAGGGTGTGTGTGTGGATTAAGTAAAGTCAAGTCATCTTTATTTATATATCGCTTTTTACAACGCAGATTGTGTCAAAGCAGCAGATTACCCTGGGTGGTTGCTAGGGTGGTTGCTAAGATGTTGCTATGCAGTTGCTAGGGTGTTATGGGGGTTGTTTGATGGTTGCAAGGGTGTTATGGGAGGTTGCTAGGGTGTTAGCTAGGGTGTTCTGGGTGGTTGCTATACGACAGACAGACAGATTAGATATATAGATAGATAGATAGATAGATAGATGATAGATAGATAGATAGATAGATAGATAGATAGCTTTTTCAAGCCAACTTAATTACAAAAACTCATTTATACATTAGACGGAATTTTTTCCCCCAGTGCAGGAACTGAGATTCAGTTAAAGTCCCTTACCTAATATACTTGACCACCAGAAGCAACAACATCAAATTCTCTTAAATGCGCAAAACAAGAAATGATAAAACAAGAATCTTGTGTTTCTGAAATTTTATATTTTTATAGTTCTGTTCTGAACCTAACCCTAACCCCAAACACACAATAAAAAGGAAAGACCTTATTCTTCACTGATAACAGTAGTGCAAGAGCAAGGTCTTTATTCATCCGAAGTAATGTGGAAAGAAGATAAAATACCAACTGGGCATTTAAGCATCATTTACAGGTAGGAAACTCTATCAAGTGGGAACACTTTTAAAGTTTTTTTTGTTTTGTTTTTGTAATAAACATCTATATAACATTTCAAATAATAACAACACTGTTGTTAACTATGCAGTGGAAATATTTTCTCCAAAAGAAACCTCTTTTTTGGGGATTTTTACATTCTGACTGAACATGCCATTACTCATGCATTTATATGTTTATTTTTAATAACTTAATTTTACATTGATTTGAAGATTTTCCCATCCATATACTTTTTTTCTTTTTAAAATTTTATAAGTGTATGTTGTGGCTGTTATCAGTGACAGAAATCTGCACACAGATGCAATCTATTGTTATTTTGTTTTGTTTTTTTGTTTGTTTTTTGTTTTTTTGCTGCTGCAGTGGCTTGCTGAGCATTCGAACAAAAAGACAAAACAAAAATCTAACAAATGTTCCACTTTTGATATACATCCACTAATGTACTACTGATCTAAAATGTTGGTTTATTAAAATATATGAGATAGATTAGAACAACTGACACTGACTTGGAAATTTGTAAAGTTTTTGATTAATGCATTTTAATCATGATCTCAGAAATGAGTTTTAGCATGTTATTGAATTGGCAATGTTCATTTATTTAGACTTGCTAGTGCTAATAGATACACTGCTGTGATCATGTAAGATGTGCTGCTGCTGCTGCTGCTGCATAAATAGACATACATAAATCTTGTGGCAGATCTAGGCAGGTGGAGCTGGGGGAGGTGGAGGCTTTCAGAGGAACTCTGATAGCATGTTGCAGGACCAGCTTACAGCAAATACTGAACCCGACTATTTAAATGTTGAGCAAGCAATCACATTGGCTGCAGGATGAGCAGAAGCCAATCAGCTTATGCCATGCAGTAATGATATGATTGCTGATTGCATGTGAAGAACCTATCAGCCTGCGTCCTACTCACCCCCTTGTCGTTAATGAGCCGGCATTCGGACGTAAACAAGGAAGCCTGCACTGAGTTCACTACGTATGACATAGGTTCAAATTGTTTAATAAAGTCTTTATTTTAGTTTTGTTTTTGCACACAAAAAGTATTCTCGTCGCTTCATAACATTAAGGTTGAACCACTGTAGTCACAATGACTATTTTAACCATGTTTGTAACTACCTTTTTGGACGTCAAAAGTTGCAATGATGTTGTTGCCTATGTGTGGATCAGATACTCTCAGATTTCATCAAAAATATCTTAATTTGTGTTCTGAAGATGAACGAAGGTCTTACAGGTGTGGAACAACATGAAGATGAGTACTTAATGACGGAAATTTCATTTTTGGGTGAACTTACCCTTTAATGTCAAAAAAGGACCCATCCACATACTATATATCCGATAAACAAGAAATTACACAGGGATTTACTATATCCGGATACTTCCAGAATCATCTCTTCGCATGCATTAAAATAATAATGGTTTGACCTTTCTGGCATCATTTTTAATGAATGGAGTAGCGTCATCATTTTTTGACCACATATAGCTACAAGTCAGACAGGGCTGGTTTAATTCTGGCTACACCTATATGGGCCTCATCAAGTTCAAATCGTTTATAATAAAAAAATAATAATGATCAATATTTTACAGAAAAAATAAGAGTTATTGGCGGAAAGCACAAGAATACTGACCAGAAATAGTGTGGTGTGGAGCATTGGAAGGCATTAGGCTTGTAATGACACATAACCATTGCAAGGCTCCATGCATATATTTAGGATTGAGTGAAATAGCTTAATAATCAACCCCTAAAACACTACTTATTGACCACTATAATTGAACACATCTGCCTACATAATAGTCGCCCAATGGTGATTACGGACTCAGAAAAAGATAATAATTTAAAAAACAAAATGAAATTTTCAGGCACAAATGACAGTATTTACTGAGAATGAACCATATGGAGGTGGAAATTCTCTAGCTGTATAGTGACAACGGGACAAATGTTTGGAAATGTGTTAATGCTGCATGTTTGAGAGTAACACAGAACACTTTGTCACAGAGGGGAGGAGAAATGGACGGAGGTGAGGAAAATAATAAGCAGTATTATATGGAGCCATTACATTAGATATATTTTTTTGCTACAATGACAGTCAAAGCCTGTGTGGTTCTTAGTGACAGATATAGTTTCACTGTGTGTGGGGTTACAGAGATCTCTGGGTGAGATGCTTTTATCTGTGTTCATCTGAGCAGCGACGGACACAGACGGCATCAGCTGTTAGCTCAAACTAATGTCCCATCCTTACTAAAGTCAATAACACTCATTTAAATTGATGCCTATTTTACCCAGAACAAAAAATATACAGCATAGCTCTATAATACAGGGGTGTTTGAAGAAGAGTTAAATTATATACTTGAGATCAGGACAACACAGATGATTACACATTACACACACAACAAATAATTATGTCTACAACCTTAAAAAAAAAAAAAAATCTAACTTAAAATTAATCTTCCAAGTTCTTTATATTCATGTAGGGTTTCAATAAACAAAACATTTGTATGCCGTTTCCAGCAGCACTGGTATCTTATGAGATTTTTTCAAACCTCAAAAATTTTTTAAACATGTTTTCATGGGCTTATGCCAATGCAACATGTGAACGTACATTGCCATGACATATCGAATATATCAAATTATCAGACATGACAAAATGTGTTTTTGCATGCTGGTTAGACTACACAAGATTGAATTTGTTAGATACCAAGTCATTATTTTGTATGAATTCAACAATGTGAAAATGTGTTTTAAAACACATTTATAAATTCGTAGACAAAGAAAAAAAAGAAAAAAAGAAGGGGATAATATATTTATTTGTGTATGAATGTGTGATATATTTAAATGTCCACACTGTAAACTGAATATGCATTCAGAATATGCATTCAAAAGTATAAAAGATAAATGTTACATCCTTTGGAAGACATTCAGCTTTTAAAGCCATAAAATAAAGTCTTTGCAATGAGTAAAATCATACAGTCTGCTGTCATTCATATGCACCAGTTAGAGGACAAACGAATGATGAAAAGAAAAACCTATGAGTGAAAAAAGCATGCACAAAAACACAAGCACTGATGAAGCGTTGGTGGCCAAACAAGCTGGAAAAAAAAAAAATCAGATTAAAAATGGTGGAGTGGACATTCAAATTCAGGGTTTAGACAATAAATAAAAAAAAAAAAAACCTTATTCTTTTTGTGCTAAACGCAGCTGCCGTGTGACCGTGAGAGCGTATTAATGCAAAGGGTCCGTCTCTGCAAGCCCGGGCCATGAAAGAAACCTTTCACAATGAGATCACTTCAAAAGAGCTTGTAAACAAAGACAGGCCCATTTCAATCCACCACGGAGAGATAATCAAGCTAAAATAAAACCGCCTTCTCTGATCTGATGCTAAATAATAGCTGGAATATAGGTGGCCATGCTGGCTGCCAGTAAATTTTTATTTCAACATAAAATATTTATGTAATAAAAATAAATTTCAAATAAAATGTAATTTGACAGAGAGGTGCTCTGAAGGTCCTTGAAATAGCGGTATATATCCAGCAACTCCTGTGATGTGCGTTATTGCATTTGTGTGTCTTTGAGTTGCTGTCCCCTCCCATTTCCCTCAAAAGGTCAGCAGTAATTGCTCCTAAACGCATTGAAACCTGCCTTGAATGTAGACTCACAGCACAGCCTGAGCTCCGTAAACCAATTTAAGATCAAAAAATGCCTCACATTCAATAAATACTCACTAAAACCACACAAATTGAAATTAACAATTGTGATTTGTGTTCTATGCATCTTCCCATGACTTATTACTGATTGACAGCACATTTTTTATATATTTATCTATTTTAGTCTATATACAAGAACTTTAAAATAAAAATTTTAAAAAACATTATTTTTAAATAAAATTAATAATTTGAGTTTTCATTTATATTTTATATTTTTAATAATTTTGTTGTGTTTTGTCACCAAATATTAATAATTTTATTTAGTTTTGTCAAGTTAAAGTCTTGTTTGTGGAATATAGCAGTATGTATTATAAATTAGTTAAACGTGCACATCATTATTTTGTTTTTAATCAGTGTGCCCTCATTTTATTTAATCAAAATAACTTCCCCTCTCTTATGCAGTGACACCTCTTCTCTGATGACGTGTTTAATGCGAAGGGCAGGACAATCTGTCACTCACATGAGATCCACCACTAGCACCACAATGACCCAACAATCCAATCGACTGACAAAACCAAGTCCTGCCCTACATTTGTTCTTGTTCAAGAAGCCATTTCTTGGATATGTCACATTAGGGAAGAAAAAAAAAATCACAACTTCCGTTTCATGCCGACTTGAATGAACTAAATTAAATGAATCAACCTAAATAAAAATGAGAAATGTTCCTTTGGCGACTAGGTGAAAAGCATACATATATATATATATATATATATATATATATATATATATATATATATATTATTTCAGTTAACGTTTATTTGAAATGTTTTTGGTTTTAGTTTTAGTTAACTACAATAACCCTGATTCTGCATAAATTTAGTTTTAGTTTTAGTTTTGCGCAGTAGTGAGCACAAAGTGGAGCCACAATATTAAGGTCCCGCCCAAACTCAGAACAACTCATTATGTCGGTGTGAAATAAACAGTTATGGAAACTTAAAGTTAAATCTCCAATCTCCTCCCGAAGATCCATAAAAAAGTCAGTTGGTGCTTCAGTGACTACTTCACTCAGAGAAGATGTCAATCTCAGCTGTCAATCATGACGTCAAAACCCGTGTTTTTATAGTATCAAATAACTAACTAAAAACAAACTTATTTATAGAACGAACACTTGAACTAACACCAGCGTGATTAAAACTGTCTAAAATGACAGAAACCATCTTTGGAAAAAAATATTTTGACATGAAATTTGACTTTAGTTTGTCTCACGCCCTATTACATTAAATGGAGAGAGCGGGGTTTATGACCTATACTGCATCCAGCCACCTGGGGGCGATCAAGATGCTTTGGCTTCACTTTTCAGGTCTCGTGTGGCATGCTTGATGTAATCTAATCATGCAGAATGTGTCTTTGCCCCCACACTTTTTTTTTAAACCCATTCTCTCATAAAAATGTTTTGACATCATATTTAAGGCAGTGACTTCAAAAAAAGACCACATTGTTCAAACAGAGGCCTCTTTCTCTTACAGTTATTTTTCTTTTTGTTTACAGTTAAATTCACTTTGTCAAATTCAACTCTTTATGGGAGAAAAGCATTTTGATTATTATTTTTAAGAAACAAATATTGTGGTTGACACAAAGCACATGAATATGGATTGTAAATGCCTAAAACATTTTGAATGTAACAGTATTGTTTTAAAACACACTGTGAAAGAGAAATATCATGGGTTATTAATATTTTATATAAGCTGAAGTTGAGTGATGCTTGATATTCAAGTATAGAAATTATGTAACAGGATTGAAAAAGTGTAATGCTCTAGCATTTTGTTTAGGGTTAATAATAGTAAATAATGTGGCTTTCTCTTTAACACTTTTTTTTTTTTTTTTAGCTGTTTTCTCAGTTTACTTTAAAATGACCTAAAGCAACACAAAATGTTTCATTTTTTTTTTTACTTGTAATTCATTCTAATTGTAATTCACACTCTAGGGGTGAAACGGTTCTCAGTAAAAAAATCGAACCGTACCGTTCTGCACACTCGGTTCGGCACGCACCGTGGTTCATCTCATATCTGACGACGCATACGCATCTATAATATGGTTTGTAGAAAATAAATAAAACAGACAGACAGAGTTAGGTTAATGTATGTTTCTGTCGATGTATACGCATTCTGGCTTCCCCTAAACTTTTAGTGCGAGTGCCGCATGCTCTATATGACCAGTCATTTACGCCATCATCACCCTGGTGTTGATAGCGCGTGAGCGCAGGTGAGACCTGAACAGCACACGTTGCTATCTGTGTTCAAACTAAACTCATTTAAGACTTGCTAATTTAACCATTCGAGTGCAAGTTGTGAAAGAGAACTTACACACGTTCTGTGAGAAGATCTGTGCACTCATCTGAAGCGCGTGTACAGCGCGCAAATATTGAGGTCTCTTTCAAGTCTTGTGCTTAAACGGACAAATTCACACAAAATTATGTCAACATACCCGTCTTGACGAGTATCCTAGCAAGCATAGTAGATTATGTCTTAAACGAACTAATACACTCGAAAAAGAATGCATATGTTCAGTATCAGTGTACTGATCTGTGTGTTATGTCTTAAAGAAACAGCAGCCCTTGCATTCCTGCTGTCTGAATGTGTTTTTAATGTTAATCAAACAACAAAAGACAAGGAAATCACTAATTTCTTATAACTGAATAGTAACTTAATAATTAATAATGATTGATCTTTATTTATACAGTGAAGATTACGCAATGTTTTACATTTGATTAGCTACTTTATTCTATTTCTGTACCTGAAACTGGATACATGAAAAACCTGAAAAAATGTATTTGTATCTTTTCTTTACTGTATTTGTTTGTGTTGTTTGATTATTTGTTCTTATATTTTCTTTATTTTTATTTGACAGTAGTAATTTTTTACCTGAACATAGCACATACCGAACCGTACCGAAACCGTGAGCCTAAAACCGCGATACAAACCGAACTGTGAGTAATCTGAACCGTTGCACCCCTATCACACTCAATTTTATTACATCAAATAAAATTAAATTTGTGAAGTTTTAACTTAATCCATTTGTGTTGGGATTACATGAATCATTTTTGTTGCATTGACTGAATTTGAGCAGTGGATTTCTAGTTCCCAGAATGCTTTGCAAAGGACTAGATGAGAAGTGTTGAAATTATATGCCATTTAATGTGTTCTTAGTAAAGGAAAAAACCTTTTAATGTGTAATATTCAGTTATTTTTGACATTTAAAAGAGTTTCTGTTATGTTGATTTTTTGTGGTTACCATTGTGCTGAAGAGTAGAGCTTATGGTTAGGCTGTGGGTGGCGATAAACACTGGTTGGATCAACAAGAGTGAATTATGTTCAGGGAACATTCACAGAATACATCAAATGAAAATTGTGTGATATCACTGAATTAAGATTAAATTTTGGTTACACTTTATTTCGATGGTCCACTTTAGACATTCTTCTAGCTACAAGTAACTTAACAACTACATGTCAACTAACTCTCATTAGAGTATTAGTAGACATTAGTAGGAGGTAGGGTAAGGGGTTTGGGTTAGTAGAATAAGTTGCCATGTAGTTGCAAATACTTATAGTTAGTAGAATGTCTGGTAACACTTTAGAATATTGTTCTGTCATTAATGAATAACTACACAGGAACAAATGAGTAACACAATATAAAATTTCTTGTAACTGCTATTAACTAACAAAAAAACTTTGATTAACAAATTAGTAATAAATAAGTAGTTGAATTAAGTACTTTTTTTTTTCTCCCAGAGGACTACTAAGAACTACTATATGCAGGTTCATGATTATTTTGTGAATAATGCACAATGTATAATTAATTCTAAAGTATAGTTCATGGTAACCTATAGAAATGACCAAATCCTTCAGAATGATTTGCTAATATTGGATCAGTATTCTAAAGTGAAAAGCATGATAACTCCCTAGTATTGACTGAAGTCATTATTAGGCAGATATCATGATATTCACTTTAAAATACTGATCCAAATAATTAGTAATTCCTTCTGATGGATTTGGTAATACCTGAGTCATTACTATTGGGTTACCATGATCTTCACTTTAATATTAAAAATACATTATGCATTATTCACATTAATAATGAACCTGTATATACAGTGCTGCCTGAAAGTTTGTGAACCCCTTGCAGAATCTGTGAAAAATTTTAACAAAATAAGAGGTATCATACAAAATGCATGTACTTTTTTTATTTAGTACTGTCCTGAGTAAGATATTTTACATAAACGATGTTTACATAAAGTCCACAAGACAAAAAAATTAGCTGAATTTATAAATATGACCCCATTCAAAAGTTTATGAACCCTTGATTCCTAATACTGTGTGTGGTTATACCTGGATGATCTACGACTGTTTTTTTTTGTTTTTTTTTGTGATGGTTGTTCATGAGTCCCTTGTTTGTCCTGAGCAGTTACACTGCCCAGTGTTCTTCAGAAAAATCCTCCAGGTCCTGAAAATGTTTCAGTATTCCAGCATCTTTTGCGAATTTGAACCATTTCCAGCAGTGACTGCATGATTTTGAGATCCAACTTTTCACACTGAGGACAACTGAGGGACTCAAACACACACACACACACACACACACACACACACACACACACACACACACACACACACACACACACACACACACACACACACACACAGACACACACACACACAGACACACACACACACACTGTATTAAGAATCAAGGGTTCACAAACTATTGAGCAGGTCGTTTTTATAAAAAATTTTGTCTTGTGGACCATATGTAAACATTTTTTAATGTAAACTATCTTACTCAGGATTACTATATAAAAAATAACATGTATATTGTATGATCTCTCTTATTTTGTTAAAATGATTCACATTTTCACAGATTCTGCAAGGGGTTCAAAAATTTTCAAGCAGCACTGTATAGTAGTTTTTAGTAGTCCTCTGGGAGGTATGAAAAAAATAGTAGTTATTGATTAGCTAATAGTGAACCTCATCCAACTGAGTGCTATTAGTTAATCAGAGGTTCTTGTTAGTTAATAGCAGTTACTATAATATTAATATTGCATTACTGATTTGTTCCAGTCACTGTGTAGTTATTCATTAATGATGAAATAATAAACTGAATGTCTATTTCAAAGTGGACCATAGAAATAAAGTATTACCTAAATGTTTTACTGTAAATTTAAATTCTAACCGTAATACCTAAAATGTTGTTTGCATTTATTTTCAGTAAATTTCTGGCAACCACGTCTGCTTGTCTAGCTGCTAGGTGATTGGTTACTGAAATACTGTAACTAACTACTGATGTAGGAATCACTCTTTAAACCCATGTTTGCCGACTATAAATTTGAATATTGACTGGGACACATCCCCCATCGTGGTCTCCAAATGTCTGGTGAAAAAAAAGTTCAGCAGTAACCTTTTCAAATGAAATGATACAGTACCATATCTTGAGAATGTCCAATGCATAGTCAATTAATGGCACCATTACATGTCCAAAGCTCAAAAACACCAGAGAGACCAAATAAAATAACAGTCAAACTAAACCCAGAATCATGTGCAAAACAGATTTGCCTGATATTTCTTACAACTATGTCGTTACACCACGACAGATCTAATAACTATGGGTTGCCAACCTAAATTCTCATCACCTCAGAGGAACTTTTCAACGGGTTGATTTTGGATTGAGTTGCTGACTCATTCAGTACTGACCTGCCATCAACAGGAAGTTCTGGTAATTACAGAAAGTAATCAGTTGGACTGTAGTAGAGCTTCTTAAAGACCTCCTGTCGGGTGAAGTTGCGGAGGGTCCAGGCCTGAAGGGGGCTATCATCACAGTATTCCACTGTTGGGCCGTACGTTCCATCCTCCAGCCGACTGATGGTTAGACACGACTGGGTGATGATGTGGAGGAAGGTGTGTTTCTGATGGTTCCCATGAAACATGACAATAAACCAGGTATGGGTACTGATGAAAATTAGGTCAAAACATGGCCCAGTCTCTTACAATTTAAATTACTACATATAAAGATGTACTTAATTGCAGGTAATTGCATTTAATGTTAATGTAAACTATAATACAGTGTTATTTAATTGCAATTAACATGCAATGAATTATCCGAAAGAGAAATAAAAAGAGACTGAGACCACAAATGAAAAAAACAAAAAACAAAAAAACAAATGAATTGAAAATGTGAATGAATTTCAGAATGTATTTGCTTTAATGACAGCAGTACTTGAACTGGCATGGACAAAACCTGATGATCCAGGTTATTCATGACTTCAGAATGTTTCAAAAAGCAAAATCTGACCTATTGTAGAAAGTTCACACAATTAATGGCACTAATTTGCTTATTTGATTATGGTCTATAAATAGTGCTGCTCATACAGTAAATTAGTTCATATATAAAGATTTAGATAATGCTTTGTTAACCGTAAGTTCTCACTTTAGATTAGGTCACAGAATACGTCATTAATTAAGTGCTTTAAACCAACCTTTATTTGACATTAATTGCATTAGTATTAAGTGTTCCTTGAAATTAAGCCTATCCCCAAAGCTAAACATAACCACTTCGAATATTGTAGGGAACACATATTCACTATTAACTACGACTTTTCCCTCAATAAACTCTTAATTTACTGCTTATTAATAGTTAGTAAGGTAGTTGTTAAATTTAGGTATTGGGTAGGATTAAGAATGTAGAATAAGGTTGTCGTGAATATGGCTCCCACGGCTCATCCTCCGGACCGCCGGAGGGAGCCATCACCGGAATACTGACTCCCTGCCATTCGGACTCCATTTCCCATAGGCCCTCATTCCTGGGACTGATTGCACTTTCACCTGCACCACATCACGCACACACTATTTAAGACACGCACACACACCACATCTTTGCGAAGTCTTGATTTGCTACGGTAGTCATTTCTGAGCGTTATTCTGTGGATTGCCATCTTGTTATTACCCGGACTGTTTATTATCTGTGAACCTCTGCCGCCTGCCCTGAACTTTGCCTGTACTCTGGACTGTGATTGTTTGCCGCCTGTCTTGATCTCTGCCTGTGACCCGTCTCTGATTCCTGCTGCCAGCCTCGACCCTTGCCTGTCCCTGACTACGGTATTGCTCTGCCCTTGTTTGTACTGCTG
Organism: Ctenopharyngodon idella; assembly: GCF_019924925.1. Lineage (NCBI taxonomy): Eukaryota > Metazoa > Chordata > Actinopteri > Cypriniformes > Xenocyprididae > Ctenopharyngodon > Ctenopharyngodon idella. The sequence continues at coordinate 30,656,890 of NC_067228.1, forward strand.
CTGTGTTTAATAAAGCTGCTAATGGATCCACACACTGTGGACCCATCATTACAGAAGACTTCGCCATCCAGCGATCCAGCAGCTTGGTCACAAATTTCCACCGAGTTATCCGCTCTGGCCAATCAGTTAGCGATGCATCACCATCAACTGAGCCGCTTGACGTCGCTAACAGAAGAATTGGTAAAGACGCTACAAGGCCTACGACTTACTTCCGCCGAGGTCGTCACGCCGCCGCTCGCTGCGCCTGCCACGCCAGCCTTTCCCGCCTCTCCAGTGGTGAACCCCCGCCTAGCTCTGTCAGAGAAGTTCGATGGCACCCCAACGAAGTGTAAGGGTTTCCTTCTCCAGTGTTCACTATACGTTAATCAACAACCCTCGCTGTATCCCACAGAAACCAGTCGCATATCCTTCGTGTGCTCTCTGCTTACCGGCAAAGCGCTGGACTGGGCCACTGCTGTCTGGAGAGATGATAGCTCAGTATTCCCCACATTCGCAGAGTTCCTACAACGATTCAGAGAGGTGTTTGAACATCCCGCGGGGGGCCAAAGTCCGGGCGATCAGCTGCTCTCTCTCACTCAGGGCAAATCAACGGCGGCTGAGTATGCTTTGCAGTTTCGCGGCTCAAACCAACTGGGTGGAGGACACATTGAAATTACTGTTTCGTCGAGGCCTGACCATGGAGTTGCAAGCGGAGCTCGCCTGCCGGGATGAAGGTAGCTCATTGAACTCATTTATCGAACTTTCCATTCACATTGACAATCTCATCCGCTCACGACGCCCCACGCGCGCCGTCAGTTCTACCAGTTCAAACCCTGAACCCATGCAGCTGGGCTATTCTCCGCTTCAACCAGAGGAGCGAGAGTGGAGACGTCAAATGCACCTTTGTTTGTACTGTGGTCAGGCCGGTCACTTCAAGGTTAACTGCCCAGTTCGACCCACGTCAACCAGATCCAAAGCGGTGAGTTTCTCCATCCTATCTGATTACTCACCCACCTGCCTCAAGATTCCCGTTCAAGTCAGTGTTAACGAACAAATTGTTTCCTCACAAGCCCTTCTGGACTCTGGTGCGGCTGGGAATTTCATGTCTGACACTTTCATTAAAGAACACAATATACCCTTAACAGACTGCCATTCTCCGTTAACAGTGGAGCCGCTAGATGGAAAACCGATCGGAGGAGGAAGGGTGGCATACATCACCGAGGAACTCGGACTGCAGATCGGAATTCTTCACCACGAACGCATACAGTTTTACGTCATTCATTCACCCAACAACCCCATTATCCTTGGTCTGCCGTGGTTCCGAACCCATAACCCACATATTTCATGGAAGGAGGGACAGATACTGCAGTGGGACGCCTTCTGCCATAAGAACTGCTTACAGCCAGTCATTCCCCTGCCAATCCAAACGGCCCAGCTGAACGAAACCAACCCCGAAAAGCTTAACATCCCGGCCGAATACGCCGAATTGGCTGTGGCATTCAGCAAACAGAAGTCGACTGAATTACCACCTCATCGCCCTGGGGACTGCGCCATCGAACTGCTACCAGGTACCACACCTCCCAAGGGCAGAATCTTCCCTTTGTCACAGCCCGAATCCGCCGCTATGAAGGCGTACATTGAGGAGGAGTTAGCCATAGGGTTCATTCGACCATCCACGTCACTCGCCTCGTCAGGCTTCTTCTTCGTGAAGAAGAAAGACGGAGGACTACGACCCTGCATAGATTACCGAGGTTTGAATGACATCACCGTCAAATTCCGTTATCCCCTGCCTCTGGTGCCCGCTGCTCTCGAACAATTACGACAGGCTGAGTATTTCACCAAGCTGGACCTCCGCTGTGAATATAACCTCATTCGTATAAGGGAGGGAGACGAATGGAAGACTGCTTCCTCCACGACCACCGGCCACTACGAGACCCTCGTCATGCCGTTCGGGCTCTCCAATAGTCCGTCAGTGTTCCAGTCTTACATCAACGACGTGTTCAGGGACATGCTGAACCGCTGGGTCATTGTATACATTGATGACATCCTCATATACTCCCGGTCACTGGAGGAGCACATCCAGCACGTCCGAGCCGTCCTACAAAGACTTATCCAGCACCAATTATACGCCAAAGCAGAGAAGTGCGAGTTCCACCAAACTTCCACCTCCTTTCTGGGGTATGTCATCAGCCGAGACGGGGTCGCTATGGATGATAGCAAAGTCAAAGCTGTACTTGACTGGCCCAAACCACCCACACTCAAAGAACTACAGAGGTTTCTGGGCTTTGCAAATTTCTACAGGCGGTTCATACGCAATTTCAGCAGTGTTGCAGCTCCGCTAACCTCCATGACTAAACGTCAGACATCTCGCTTACACTGGTCCCCAGAGGCTGATGAGGCATTCAACGAGCTAAAAGAACGGTTCACCACGGCACCCATTCTTCGTCACCCAGACCCTGACCGACCCTTCATAGTGGAAGTAGAGCCATTGGAGCCATTCTGTCGCAGCGCCAGGGTACCCCTGAGAAAATGTTTCCCTGTGCCTTCTATTCTAGAAAGTTGTCTGCAGCAGAGCGAAATTATGACGTGGGTGACCGTGAGTTACTGGCGATGAAAGCGGCGCTGGAGGAATGGCGCCATTGGTTGGAGGGAGCCCAACACCCATTCACCGTGCTCACCGACCATAAAAACTTAGAATACCTCCGCTCCCGCCAAGCGCTTGAATCCCCGCCAGGCTCGATGGGCCATGTTCTTCACCCGCTTCCAGTTCAAAGTGACTTATAGACCTGGGTCCAAGAACACTAAAGCCGACGCCGGGTAGAAAGACCGGACACCGAAGAACATATAATTCCCAACACACTCCTCCTAGCTCCAATCCTGTGGGATATAATGTCAGAAATAACACAGGCCAAAGAACAGTCCGCACCACCAACTGCATGTCCGCCGGACCGCACATTTGTACCAGCTCCCCTAAGAGACAAACTTTTGCACCACGTCCACGACCTTCCCAGTTCTGGTCACCCAGGTATCACCGCCACTCACAGCCTCCTCCAGAATCAATTCTGGTGGGATTCCATGCTCCAAGACGTCACTCGGTTTATCCACAACTGCACAGCCTGCCAAACATCCAAGACCCCTCATCAATCCCCAGCTGGCCTGCTTCAGCCACTGCCCATTCCACAACGCCCCTGGTCGCACATCGCCATAGACTTTGTCACCGACCTTCCTGTTTCACAAGGCAACACCACCATCCTCACTGTTATAGATCGCTTCTCAAAAGCCTGCCACCTCATTCCTCTGCCCAAGCTCCCCACTGCTTTCGAGACCGCTGAATTGCTCTGCAACTTCGTCTTCAGGTTTTATGGATTACCTGAGGACATAGTGTCAGATAGAGGTCCTCAATTTACTTCTCGAGTCTGGTCAGCATTCTTCAAGAACCTGAACGTGAACGTCAGTCTCACGTCTGGCTACCACCCCGAATCCAACGGGCAGACAGAGCGGATGAATCAAGAACTTACCCGCTTCCTCCGCACCTACTGCCAAAGAGACCAGATGGAATGGAGTCGATACTTGATGTGGGCGGAATACGCTCAAAATTCCCTCAGGAAACCAGCCACAGGGATTACCCCCTTCCAGTGCGTCCTAGGCTATCAACCTCCTTTGTTCCCGTGGTCAGGTGAACCCTCTGAACTCCCATCAGTCAACGAGTGGATGCGAAGGAGTGAGGAGACGTGGGATCTGGCTCATCACCATCTGCAACGCGCTATCAGGAGACAAGAGGTCCAGGCCAACCGACACCGATGACCGAACCCCCAATACGCTGTGGGGCAATGGGTCTGGCTATCCACCAGGGACTTACGGCTGAGACTTCCATGCAAGAAACTCAGTCCCAGGTTTGTAGGGCCTTTCCAAATTACTAGACAAATTACTCCTGTTTCTTTTCGGTTAAATTTACCTGCTAATTATCGTATCTCTCCCACTTTCCATGTTTCACTGCTGAAACCCTCCGGAGGTCCGAGAGGGGAGCCGGAAGGAGCCGAGGGCCGTCATCCCCCACCACTGATGATTGAGGGCGAGGAGGCCTATCAAGTCCGAGAACTGCGCGATTCAAGGCGCGGGGTCGGAGACTGCAATATCTGGTCGACTGGGAGGGGTACGGACCGGAGGAGCGATCCTGGGTCGACGCGGGTAATATCCTGGACCATGCACTCATGGAAGAATTCCATCGGACGCACCCGGAGAGACCGGCCCCCCGACCACATGGTAGACCCCGGCGTCCGCCTCCTCGCGTCTGGAGCCGCTCGCAGGGTGGGGGCTCTGTCGTGAATATGGCTCCCACGGCTCATCCTCCGGACCGCCGGAGGGAGCCATCACCGGAATATTGACTCCCTGCCATTCGGACTCCATTTCCCATAGGCCCTCATTCCTGGGACTGAATGCACTTTCACCTGCACCACATCACGCACACACTATTTAAGACACACACACACACACCACATCTGCTATCTGTTGACCCATCATTACAAAGGTCATGCAGAAAAAAGCATTAATATGTGCTTAATAAATAATAATAAACAGCCAATATTCTACTAATATGCATGCTAATAAGCAACTAGTTAAAAGACCCTAAAATAAAGTGTTACCCCTAATCTAAAGTGAAAATTATTTACGGTTAATAAGTTGTTAACAAAGCATTTTCTAAATATGCTTAAATAGTTTGCAAATTATTTGTAAATACTTTATCAATGTACACTAGTGTTATCCAACTTTATTTCCAGGTTGAAATTAGGCTTTGAATTCCAGATATTCAATGTGGTCTCAGACCCTAAGGTGTATATATATATATATATATATATATATACACAGTACTGTGCAAAAGTCTTAGGCACGTCAGTATTTTCACCCGCAAAAAGGGTTTTAAGCCAGTTATTTATATCTTTTGCTGTAGTGTATCAATAGGAAATATCAGTTGTAATATCATTTCCAAACATTCATTTTGCCATTCATTGTAATAATGTAACAATGATTTTTGAATGCACAAGGAGTCTGACAACAGCCGGTGCTCCACACGGAGATCTGATCTCTCCATCATCGAATCCGTCTGAGATTACATGAGGAAACAAATGAAACTGAGACAAACTAAATCCAGAAGAACTATGGCCGTGTCTCCAAGATGCTTGAAGAAACCGACGTGCAAAGCTACCTGAAAAACGATGCGCAAGTGTATCTGGATAAAAAAAACTGTTTTAAACACAAAGGGTGGTCACACCAAATATTGATTTGATTTAGTTAATAGAAGTTAATTTAAATAAATAAATTTAAATAAAATCTATTTATGACAGTATTTTTGAAAGCATCCTCACATCCTACAGCATTTTTACACAAATGCCTAAAACTTCTCACAGTACTGTAGCTTTGCAGGTTGGTTTCTTCAGGCGTCTTGTAGACACAGCCACAGTTCTTCTGGATTTAGTTTGTCTCAGTTTCATCTGTTTCTTCATGTAATCACAGACGGATTGGATGATGATGAGATCAGATCTCAGTGTGGAGCACCGGCTGTTGTCAGACTCCTTGTGCGTACAAAAATCTCACTGGATTATTACAATTAATGACAAAATGAATGTTTGGAAATGTGAACTGATGTTACCTACTGACACACTACAAAAAAAGATATAAATAACTGGCTTAAAAAAATACTGATGTGCCTAAGACTTTTGCACAGCAGTGTATATACATATACATATATATATATATATATATATATATATATATTACACATAGACATTCTAAACAAGGGAACAAACTAATAGGAGTCATGGGAAAAGGTCAGATGTTGAAATGTAAATGTAAGGCTGGAAAGTCAGGAAATAAGTCTGGGTGTGTTTGTATTTGCTGGTGTCTCGTAATGACAGAAATAAACTGTAACAGGGCTGACTAGCATGAGCTGAATTAATGGCTATTTACCTTCTAAAATAGCTATTTAATTGGAAACAGTGCCAGAAACTGAGCAAATGACATCTTGGTAAACCAAAATCATCAATTTCCACATGCAGTGTGAAAAACCTGAGTGCTATTTTTAAAACAAATGTCTGTCTCTCTGGTTGCCAAGAATTGAGTAGTCTATATATGAATAAATTGGCAACTGAATCACAATTTAATGGTGGCAAATTCTAGGATGTGAAATGATGTCAGTATCATCTTTCTTTAAGTTTTGATCATTTATATGACTAAACTCCTGCAGCACAAGTCTCTAGGAGGTGGAATAAACACAATGCCCTGCATTAGAGGAAATTTATAGGTGAAAAAGAAACACTGGATTCATGTCTGTGTCCAACATTAAAACCAAAGCCACCGAGGGGATGGAGATCTATTTTTAGATGGCTTCTGATTTCTTGTGCCCCTTTGTGATTCAGCACTAATGTCCCTTACGGCTCAAGTGTGATGTCTTCTTTTTAATCAAATGACTCATTTATTTTGAAATATAAGCACCAGAATCGACCCAGCTGACAAAGAAGTGTAATCTGTTATATTAACAGAAATATCCAGCTGTTGTTCAGCTGTGGTGTATGTGATATGTGTTTCTTGATATCTTGAGAATGCTGTAATGAATCTCAGATATTGATTATGTTATATTCACTGAAAATCAATGCCCGTGGAGGCTTAGATGAGATTGTTATAGGGCTGTATAGTAAACAAATATATTCCTCCATGCCATCACTCTCTACAAATACGTCTGTAAATGAATTTATGCATCTGTGTTTCTATACCATTTACAATGTGACTTAAATACAGTGGGAGTCTAGTTCACAAACATCACTACCAGAATACTAAAACAACACACAGCAAAACACAATTCAGATTATCTTACCTTAAAGTCATACTCCCATTTGCCAACATACTAAGACAGGTACACAAAGAATAGTTCATCAATTTTCAGGGCCAGCAAGTGCACAGCATCTCAAATACACAGTTCTGCTCCAGGATTTGTGATCAATATTTCCAGACAAGGAAAAACTATGGCATACTACAAAAATAAAGAAGCTCACAAGGTGGATAATAATGTGATATGTAGCACCATCTGGTGGTTAAAAGCAGAGCTTTGGCAATAACAATGCTATATCTGGAAAAACAAGCAAATGTTTTCATTCTATAAATGTAAATATTTATATATAATTTTTTCTTTACATAAATATGTGAACATGTGAACGACGACTGTGTCATGTGACCAATTAAGACATTGCAAGCTTGAATATGCAGACGTGAGAATGAGATTTGAGAGCTATAGCAGAAAGGAAGAAAAGTTATACTTGTTTAAAATGACATAAAAGATGACAATTGTCATTTGTATTCCTTTAAGGTCTCAGGTCACTCTGTATGATCTTTGTGGGGCTCAAACCAACAACTTTTTGATAACTAGTCCTGGGATTTTGCCACTGCATCACACCAACTTTAAATTTGCACTACTGCTTGGGAGTGTATGTGATTGAGGGCGAACATGACTTCGTATGCATTAAGTTCATTTTAAGTAAATTTAAAGGTGCAATATGTAAAAATTTTGCAGTAAAATATCCAAAAACCAAAGTGTTATATGTTTTGTTCACTTGAGTACTTACAATATCCCAAATGTTTCCAACTATTTGTAAATCGTGAGAAAATTGCAATTTTAACCAAGGCTCCGGGACATGTGAGGAGTCGCCTGTCAATTGCATCATACCCGCATAACCCTCGGTTTCCGGTTTTATTTTGTAGAAACCATGGAAACATCAAAGACGCTTTAATATTTACAAGTTTTAATAAACAAGGGAACAACTGTTTTGATATATTTATAGACAAAAAACGAATTATTGTTATATAGCTCAACACGTTTAGTCTTGTGTTGTAATGTTCTTGTAATGTTCTTGATTTTTTGCGAGTACCATGCTTTACCGTGCCTCAGAGAAAAACACTGTTTTGTGAAGTAGCTAACATAGCATAATCAGATGCAGCTTTATTTTTATTAACAGTAATACAGAATTTTCTCCAACATACAATACGTTTTAAAATTAATTGCATGCCATTTATCAACACAAGCCATCCAGCATTTAATTTGATATTCTAAAATCGACTGAGCCTACTGGAGTGTGCAACAAGTGTCTCACAGCAGCCGCTGAGCGAACGCACAGAGTAACATTATAACATTTTCAACACACTCGAATGTATCTAATATGATAAACAGAGCTGTGTTACCTCATACTCATGAACGGAAAAGCGGAAGCAGCGCCGGCGACTGTGACATAATAAAAGTTTAGCTGCTCACGGCGTGTGTTGCGCAATCGCTCCAGCGGCCTCGTTCAGCTCCCACAGCACTCGGTCCTGCTCTGCTTCATACTACAAGAACGCTTATAATCACATCCATGAACATGATTTCTTCCCGAGTCCTATCTCGATTATTTCCACCGGCTGTGAGGTGAAGACCACATGTCCCAAGATTCCGCGCTCAAACTTGGCGTCATCAAGCTACGCCTTTGTTTTGAATAGGCCTCTAGCGACCTCTAGCGGACAGAAAATATTACATATTGTACCTTTAAGTAAAGTTAAAGTTAATTATGTTCTCCAATAACTCTTTATGTAGCAATTCCTATACTAAAATAAATGCACTAGTAGTATACTTGTAAGTGTATACTTAAATACTTATTAGTTTAAGAAAGTATAATTTTAAGTGTACTTTAATTCTTTTTTAGTTAACATGTGTCTTTTCTTTTCCACCTGTTTTTGTCTGACCCTGCTGACCCAATGAGCATTTCACTGTCCAATGGGTCATGCCTTAATTTGCATTTTCTAGTACTGCATTAGTAATGCATCCTTCTCATGGGCATTTAATAATTTTTGACTTTTCAGTCTGAGTTAAATCTCTTTTTTGGCTCATTTTATCTGTAAAAGAGCCTGCTTAATAATTATGCACACCTGCATAAGGCATTTGCAGCCTTCATGAACAATTATATATCACTTATAAATTATTAAATACAAAATTAATAGTAGTTATTAAGATTGATGTGGTTTGGAATTGGTAAAATGTGTTTGGTTTACTACTAGGTTCCTACTAGTACTTTAGGTACAGTAAGTGGACTTGCAGTTAACTCCTATGTACAATACCAGTGGATTTATGCCAAAGGTATATACATTACATAAAATGCCTTGGTCCTTTCTCTATTTGACTTGACATTTTGTGTTGAGATTTAAAATGATTTATTTTGGTAATAGCTTATAAGAGATGCCAGCACAAATCATGTTTGTTACAATACTTTCACACCTTGAAAAAATTAAATCAATAAAATCCAAATGTTTATCTGTTTCTGTGGGGGTTAATAGCACTGTGTACAAAAAAGTTCAGTTCCACTCAAGTACTATTTGCTCCAAGTTATTTCATCCCAAAGCTGACTTGTTACTATAAACTTGAATATGTAAGTTTATAACATAGTATGTAAAACATATGCTGGACCTCAAAGAACCTAATATTTGTGAAAATAACAGGTTACTTTATCAAAAGAGTCAGAACACAACTACAATTAAAATATACTCAGAATAAATTAAATGGTTACACTTTATTTTAAGGTGTCAGTATTACAGTGTAATTATACATTTAAGTACTAAGTAATAATATTTAATTACTTGTACTTACTATAGGTTTAGTGTTAGGCTGAGGGTTTGGTTTAGGGTTAATTGCATGTAATTATGCATAATTTCTAGTTATTATTACATGTAACATGTAACAATGACACTGTAAAATAAAGTGTTACCAATTAAACTTTATCTAAGCTTGTCTCGATCAAAAGATTAAGTACATGTATAGGGCAATTATTCTTAGGCAATTTGTTAAGTATATCTCAACATGAAAGGAAGACTGAATGTATACTCTCTTATTTTTCATTTATAAGTAGTATACTTGCTAACAACTTGTTAACAACTTACTAACAACTTTTTATGAGGAAAGCTGTGCATAATTTGATGTCTATGTTCCACTGACTTAGATTCAGTGTGTGCAAAAGTGATGTGGTTGGTGTGTGTGGTATATTCTGTGTAATATGTACCTCTGCATCATATTCAAACATCTGGTTTCCTTTCATGTGGTGGCACTTCAGCATAACAACAGGTCCATTAAGCCGCGATGCATCCAGACACAGGTCATCAGTACGGATCTCTTTGTCAGCAGTATATGAGAACACCTGCAAACAGGTTGATCAACTGGGAATTAATTATGTTAATAATTATGAAATTCCTTACTTTTTATACAACTATTAATCTTTCAATTCAGGAATAAAGATTAAAGTGCAAGTGACATGTGAAGGTGAAGTATGGTAAACCATACTCAGAATTTGTTCTCTGCATTTAACCCATCCGAGTTAGTGCACACACATTAGAAGTAGTAAGTAGTGAACACACCCAGAGCAGTGGGCAGCCATTTTGCTGTGGCACCCGGGGAGCATTTGCCTTGTTCAAGGGCACCTCAGTCATTTCCTGCCAGTATTGAGAATCGAACCCATAACCTTCAGGTTACCAGTCTGACTCTCTAACCATTAGGCCATGACTGCCCCTAATCCTAAATAAAGGATTAGTTCAGCCAAACATCGGGCTTTATAGTTAAAAAAGATGCAAAAGCACTGTAAAAGCACTGTAAAAGTATTATAATTTAAGTTATTCACTAAAATCTTACAAGAGAGAGAGAGAGAGAGAGAGAGAGACATAGCGATGACACCCTTGTGTTGTCGCCATGTCGTGGCGTTATGATCAATCTGCTTGATTAGCTGCATATTCAGAATCTGAGTCAGGCTCAAACTGATACGGTAATACAGATAATATTACTAACCGTTTGTGTTAACAATTGCTTTAGAAGCCTTGGAAACTGAAACTCGTGATTATGGTAAGAGGAGTTACATTTCCGACACACGCTTGAGGTGTTTGGCCAATCACAGCGCACTGGGTCAGCTGGCCAATCAGAGCACTCTGGGCTTTTCAGAAGGAGGGGCTTTGTAGAAACCAGAACTCAATCAGGTTTTCAGAGGTTTTCAGACAGACTTGAATAATGTACAGTATGTGAGAAAATAATGTGTTGAACATTAAAACATTTTCACTATTCTAGTACACCCAATAAACAAAATAACCTTTTAAAATATATGGTCTCCTTAAATGTCAGTCTGTTTGTCTAACAAAGCTATTCTATTACTTCAGAAGATTAACTTTAATCATACTTTCATTGTGCATTCTTTGACCGCCTCAGCCCATATGCGTTGTAATTGCGTGAAAAAGAGCTACCAGCAAATTATTCAAAATGTATCCTTATTGTAAGAAATACCAGCAAATTATTCAAAATGTATCCTTATTGTAAGAAATACCAGCAAATTATTCAAAATGTATCCTTATAGTAAGAGCTACCAGCAAATTAGTCAAAATGTATCCTTATTGTTTTCAACAGAAAAAAGAAGAAAGCCATTATGTACAGGTTTGGAATGATATTGGTTAATGTTGGCAAAATTTCAGCTTTTGAGTGAACTTTTTCTTTTTGTAGATTTTTAATTTATTATAGGTTATATTTATATGCACAATAAGCTTTTGAGATTAGAGTTCTCTTACCTGGTTGCCGCCCATTCCATGACAGTTGAAGAAGCCAACCTTTTCATTCTCTTTACGGCCCATGTTATCCACACACTGATTTGTCTCAACATTTCTGATCTATGAACAAGAGGACAATGTCTGAAGATTTCATACAATTCTTTTAATTAAATTTTATTTATTTATATATTTATTTTTATATAGATCTCAGCATAACTACATAAAACTGCACATTTAGATGTGTGCAGAATGCCAAACTGAAAACATTTTATTAAAAACTCTGATTCTTTTAATTACCATTTTGAACAAGAAAACAATGAAAGTCTCTTACCTCCCCGAGTGAGTAATATCTCCGTGGAATCTGAGAGTCGGGGTAGATGTTCTCCAGGTACCATGAGAAGGGTTTACACTTCAGAGTTTCCCTCAAAGCTTTCCGAGAAGAAACATCCCCATAATCCACTCGAACCACACCTGAAGAAACACACGCAATTAAAATCCATTAAATTCTTCATATTTTGGCCACTTGAGGTAAAAGTGTCGGTAACACTTTAGTATAGGGAACATGTATTCACTATTAACTACGACTTTTCTCTCAATAAACTCCTAATTTACTGCTTATTAATAGTTAGTAAGTTAGTTGTTAAGTTTAGGTATTGGGTAGGATTAAGAATGTAGAATAAGGTCATGCAGAATAAGGCATTAATATGTTCTTATTAATTACTAATAAGCAGCTAATATTCTAGTGATATGCATGCTAATAAGCAACTAGTTAAAATACCCTAAAATAAAGTGTTACCAAAGTGTCTAACCCAGTTACAAATATGACACAGGTTTAAAAAAAAAAAATATATATATATATATATGATAATAAGGAAGACATATATACAGATATACAGTTGCAAGAAAAAGTATGTGAACCACTTGCAGAATCTGTGAAAATGTTAATAATTTTAACAAAATAAGGGAGATAATACAAAATGCATGCTATTTTTTATTTAGTACTGTCCTGAGTAAGATATTTTACATAAAAGATGTTTACGTATAATCCACAAGACAAAAAAAATAGCTGAATTTATTAAAATAACCCCATTCATAAGTATGTGAACCATTGATTCTTAATACTGTGTGTGGTTACCTGGATGATCTACGACTGTTTTTTTTTTTTTGTGATGGTTGTTCATGAGTCTCTTGTTTGTTCTGAGCAGTTAAACTGAGCTCTGTTCTTCAGAAAAATCCTCCAGGTCCTACAGATTCTTCAGTTTTCCAGCATTTTTTGCATATTTGAACCCTTTACAGCAGTGACTGAATGATTTTGAGATCCATCTTTTCATACTGAGGACAACTGAGGGACTCAAACACAACTATTAAAAAAGGTTCAAACATTCACTGATGCTCCAGAAAAAAACATGATGCATTAATAGATGGGGGGTGAAAACATTTGGAATTTGAAGATCAAGGTAAATTGTATTTAATTTGTCTTCCGGGAAACATGCAAGTATTTTCTGGTGCTTCCGAAGGGCAGTACTAAATGAAGAAAAAAAAAAATGATATTCAAGCGAAATAAGAAAAATTTGGACCTCTTCATCCTGTACAAAAGTTTTCACCCCCTGACTCTTAATGCATCGTGTTTCCTAAGAATCAATGGTTCACAAACTTTTGAACTGGGTCATTTTAATAAATTCAGCTATTTTTTTGTCTTATGGATTATATGTAAACATCTTTTATGTAAAATATCTTACTCAGGACAGCACTAAATAAAAAATAACATGCATTTTGTATGATCCACTCATACTGTTATTTTGTTAAAATTTTGCACATTTTCACAGATTCTGCAAGTGGTTCACATACTTTTTCTTGCAACTGTATAAGACATATATACAGTCTATAGAAGCATCTGGAAAAACTTCAACTCCATATCCAAAAACTCCATATCCAACCTGGAGCGAACATGTTTATGTTTATTCAAGTCATATTTCAACAATCTAGGGCTGTAAAAATTAACCAGCACCATTTACGAACACATATGATCAACAATAATCATATTTATAAAAATAACAGCATTAATACAGCATTGAGTCTGATCAGGAATGTGATGAGAAAACAAAAAAAAAAAAAAAAAAACAAGAACAGAAGAGATGATTCAAAGACAACAGAAAAGTGAACTATGCCCCTTTTTCTCCAACTTAAGTGTGTGAAGCAATGTTTAATTTGCTGATGATGCAATAAAATGATTAAAAAAAAAAAACTGATAACAATATTGTGAATAGCCCAAAATGTTATAAATGTTCTATTATATTTGTATTTTCAAAATTGAATTTGTAAAACTAATTTGATTTTTTTTTTTTTTACTTTTTTTTTTACTTTTTTTGCTGACAAAATCATTAACAACTATCATAAAGAAGATGCATGTGAGTTTGTTTGCATGATTTGCATGTTTTTCTTTTTCTTTTCCTTTTCTTTCCTTTCCCTTTCTTTTTTATACAAATTCTCAAACACATTTAACAGTGATGAGCTATTTCACCACTAAAGGCATTTGGGAATCAGTCTTTCTGAATATGGTTCTGAATAGAATGTTTAGATATGAAAACAAGATACTGTATAATAAATACTAAGAATTTTTTTTTTTTTTTTTTTTTTTTTTTTTTTGCGTTTATTAATTTATTGCAGTGATGTGAACAACTGGTGCTGAAATAAGAACGGTTTCATGAACTGTAAAACAGATTCCCACACTAACATAATATTCCTAAAATAAAATGCATTGGCACAATTTAAAAATCTCAGATGTCTCGATTTGAAACATCAGACACTAGAGGGAGCATCAGCATCACTTTTTGAAATTTCAGTGTGAGCAGATAATGTTTCATATAAATTAAGCATTTACTGGAGTAAATGCTTAATTTATATGAAACATTATCTGCTCACACTGAAATTTCATCCATCCATTCACCAAACTGCTTATCTTCTAGATGAGTGGTCTCTTATATGTGTGGCTTTGCAGAGGGGGTACAATACATCTGCACGACACACAGAGCTACAGAGCTGCTGACATCCCAAATGCCTCAGCGATCAGAGTACATACTGACAGCTGAAGCATCAGGCATTTGTGTCTTTCTGCTGAGTGTTGACTTTCTGCATTTCTTCCACCATCTAACGTTTTCTCTCTTTATGTCTGCTTTGATATTTTCTGCTGCGTTTTGTGACCTCTCTGTCTCTCTCTCTCTCTGTCTGTGGTGCAGATGATAAATGATCTTGTGTGTTTCAGTAGACGCCATGGGGCAGAGCTGCTCTCAGATGTGATCACTGGGTCTAAGTTATGTGCTCTTGTGTCCCCTGTTATGTCTCTCCCCTCTGAGCTCAGGCACCAATTAAAATAACTTACTCTCATTCTTCTAAACCCATACAACTTTCTTTCTTTTAAGAAAAACAAATGTACACTCTGTTCTTTTCCATAGAATGAAAAAAGACAGTGACAGGTGTTCAAAAGGACAAAAAAAAAAAACACAATATAAATGTATTATAAATGTAGTCCATGTGACTTGGTGTTAGGTCGAAATTTAACAAACCAAAATTCATGCCATTATTTATAGAAAATCTTTGTTGTAGCTCTCAAATCTCATTAACATTTCCACATATTCAAACGTGTCACATCACGTGTTCTGAAACACAAATAAACCTTAACTTGTGACCTTGCATGAATGAGATTTGAGATTTATAGCAGAGTAGAAGATATTCAGTGAATAATGTCTAAAATTTCACTCTGTTCCCCACTCAAAGCTGTTGTATGGATTCATAAAATGTAATAATATAGCAATATAGTCACAATGAATCATATGGACTACATTTATTATATGGACTAGTTTTATTGTTCTGTTTTGTCCTTTTTGGAGACTGACTGTGTGATTAACCATTTTCATTGTATGAAAAAGAGTACTGTGAACCTCCAGTCTTCATCAGTCCACTTGTTTCTGAGACCCAAGCAGGCTTTGATGAGTGCCTCAGACACGGGTCGGTCTGATATTAGTAGCCTGGGGTATCGAAATTTTAAATAAATGTGCTTTTACCAAATGGAGCCTGGTAAGACCTGAATACTCTTAAAACATATCAACTTTCCATTATTTTTGGTGTTTTACAATATTTCATTATTTAAAACAAAACATATAAAAAATTCTATAACATTATTATTATTATCATCCCCCTTCTTCTTTGTCAAGCCGTGCTTCTATGCAAATCACCGAATCACACTGGTGCGTGAACCAGCAGCATGTGGTCCCTATAAATTGTGCTCTGCAATATACCCGAGCCTTTCAAGAGAATGGGATGTGCAGGGATGTGCTATTTAATATTAACATAAATATAAATTTCCCTGTCATTTGAGGTGCAACATAAAGCTTATGAGTGGTTTATCTACTTTGAACTGCCCACTCAAGCAGAAAAATTATGTAGCCTACTGTTGCCAGATATCAATTACAGAAAACCATCTAAATTATTTATTATCCAACTAATCAATTAAATAAAATTAACAAAAATTTAGCCGTAAATGCATATTTTTGTGTTTTCCTCAAACAAAACTATTTGTAAAAAAAACTACAAAAAAAACAAAACATTCTCCCCCATTTTTGACACACACAAAGTATAGGTTACATTATCTGGCAACATGGGTTAAAAAATAACTAACAAACATTACAAAGAAGAATCAGAGAATGAATTTCATCTACAAATAAGATAGGAATATGGGCATACTTTTGCATCTTATTTGTCTATAATTTCTGTCTGTCACACCTAGTTGATGAAGTCCCCACTCGTGACTTAATGGGGGCAGGCTGTTCAGACTTTTTGCTGCTCTTTACATTCAGGTACAGTTGAGTTCAGGGGAAAAAAAAATAAATAAATGCCATTGGGTCGGACTCTGGTCTATTTTTATTAGGCCAGTCTCAAAGTGGGTTTTGAGAAATTAAATGCAAAGTAAGTTGCTTTGGATAAAAGCGTCTGCCAAATGTAAATGTAAGTGATTCGAGTCAGGTACAGATCATAGAACAAGACATCTAGTGTGAATATTGCGCTAACTATGTATTCCATGCACTGAATACAGAAAGTCATAAGCATTTTAAATAGCATTATTGAATAGCACTGTAAGTACATGATGACCGAACCTTCTTTTCTAGGTGAACTATTCGTTTAAATGTGTAAAGATCTGACACTTCCTTCTGTTAAGCCCCAAATCTTCCAAATAATTTCAGTATCTCTATCCTAAGAACAGCCAATGCCCTAGACTCTAGACATACTAGACCACACTATTTATTCATCACACACACACACATACACGCTCCAGTCGGCACACCACAACACAGCACCACTGGGACGCCTTTCCAGGAACAATCTCCCTCCTGTGCTCCACATTACCACAGAGTTCCTCCTGAATCTTTCCCTCTCAAGTGAACTGACAGAGGTTTCAGTAAAGGCTAATCTCATTATTGTCCTTGTACAGGATACTGAGGCTTTCTAACCTCACTATAGCACTAAATTTCCCAGGTCTCCCTGGGGACAAGATGCAGATAAGAAAAGCAGAACGTTCATGAATACGTGAGCAGCAGAGCAAAACTCAAGACACTTAGCACAATGCCAGGCATGAATAAAATATGGAAAATCTCTCATCAGAGTGAAATATGTGTCCAGCTGATCTGCTCTGGCAGAACCGCTTGCAGACTGTCATGAAAAAAGTCCATATCAGCAAATATGAGCAAGACAGATGGATGTAAAATGTTTTAGAGGGATGTGGCACAGTTAAAGTTGAAAGGGGATCAAATATTTATAAGAGGCACTGTAGAAATATTTTGTAAAAAAAGAAAAAAAAAACTTTCACAGGTAAGTTTGTGAAGCAAAATTTGTGAATGGTAGCGCAATTTGATGTGTTGACTAACATGCACATGTCAGGAACTTGGTTATAACTGTGGATTGTAATTACAAATATATTTAAATACTGACAGAAGTTTCAACAGAAACTGCATATTACAAAGTGTATAAATGCCTGTCAGTACATCCTGCAGTACACTTTAACCATATTTCAAGTAATTATGTAATTACATATAAAGATGTACTTAAGTCCTACTTAAGTGGGTAAAACGGGCACTTTTAAGTTAAACTAATCGCATTTAATATAAATTTAAACTATAAAGCATTTTCAGTTAATTATAAACAACATGCAATTAAGGGTCTGAAATTATTGAATTACATTCAGTTATATAATGTATTATTTCTGTAATAAGTACTCTTTTTAAAAGTATGTTGAAGTGTACTTCTTTTTCACAAGGGTCTTTAAGAAGCAAACTTGTGCTGGTGAGCGAGAGAAAGAAAAAGGTAGAAAGAAAATGAAAGAGGAAGATAAGAGGAAGTGTGGTGAAGGAACTGCATTTGAAGAAATTTAATCCGCTTCCCTACTGTCTGTAAGCTTGAGGAGAGCTGTGTTTGTGCCAAGACATAGAAAGCAAATAAAATACCACAACAATGGTCTAGGAGGCCGAATGATAAGATAATTGCAGTCTTTCACAACAACCATGACCACATGTGCAAATCAACACGCTACTTATAGAAAAGTCTCTGTTGAGACAGCCATACCTCATGGTGACACTAATGAACCTGTGAGAACACGGTTACTGCTTCGTTAAAGAACTGGCTTATTATGTGTCATTCACAAGTGTCATTTAAAGATTTCCTGAAGAGTATTACCTGGCGAGATGATGTAGAAAAAATCTTTGAACTCATCCATCCAGACTTCAGCCAGTCGTCTGTTGTTCTTGTTGATCACCTGACCAGTTCCACCAGGAAAGCTGTATGGTGTGGCCTTCCGGAATACATGCCCTACATGAGAACATGTAACTATCTCTAGAGATCCTCCACACTGCCAGATCTATTTCCACACATACAAAAGTAAAAATAATTTTAAAAATTAGTTGCATACAATTACACTATAAAGAGAATTACAAAGTGTATTTATGAATACAGATATGGCATAGCAGAACATTAAGATTATGTGAGACATTTATGACCCCTGCTAGTGTTCTTTTTTAATATCTTACACTATAAAATGGAACTCTTACCCGAAAAGACATCTCAAGATTTTCCCCTCCCCATATGTCCATTCCTGAGTCATAAGTGCCGATCTCTTCAAAATAAGTTCGGTCAATTGAGAACAGACCTCCTGCCATCGTGGGAGTTCTGTAGGAAATATTCAAACAAAAAACTCAGCATTAAAAAAAAAAGGGTTAATATATGTACAGTGACCATCAATAGCTAGGTTAAGTGATGTGAACTCTTGTATTCTGTGTAAGAGAATCCTCTGATCAATATACCTTATTTTATAGGGGTGTAACAACACATCGATATGGATTGATGCATCAGTCAAATGACTAATGGTATGACATGCACATATTAGAGCGCACAGAAGACTGAAAGACTTTCCTGACTGTTATCCCCTGTTAACTGCTTATCCCATTGAGCAAGCCAATGATGAAATGTCATGAGATGACAGTGTATTTTTTTGTTGTGGATGTCTTAATTGGGATACAGGATATGCAATTTTTATTGCAATGTAATTTTGGTTGCATTAGTGAGTTAATAAAAATGTAGCTGGTTGTGTAAGACACATAATATCAATATATAATTATATCAAAATAACATCAAAATATCAATATATTTACTGCAGTCCTCTGAATCTAACCACATCGTGGCTTGATATGAGGTATCGGCAAATGTTGTATCATTGGCGAATAGAACCGATGTCAGATTGTGTCGTGATGAAACGTCTGATTTACACCCCTAATTTTTACACTGACAACTGTTCGTTTTGCATAACAGATATGAAAAACAAATGAAATTTAAAAGTAATGCAAAAGATTGTTTTTTTTTATTTCTACGTACAGTAGCGTATTTATTTCCATCCCAAACTGGCTCAACTCAGTGCAGCGTACCATGGGAATGTTCCTAGCCCTCCACCTTCCCCAGCACCACCTGCCTAGATCTGCTAGGGGGTTCTCCCTACTTTCCTTGCAGCAGCACGCTTTCTATTAACCATATTTATGTGCGTGTTACAGCAGTAGCCTTCACTCATGCAGCAGCAGCAGCAGTGTAGCAGGTCTAGTCCTCCAAGACTAAGCCTATGTACATTCCATTCTTAACAATAAATGTTCTTTAAATCTATTCTGAGAGTTGTCACGATTGAACTGGTATAAAGAGCTGACAAAATCAGATTTGAGTTTTACATCTTACTTAATGGTTAATTAAAAATTGGCAGTGCTGCAGTGACAGCAACTAAACCATTGTGTCGCCTATATTACATGCTGTCTGCTCAATTAACCAAGAAGTATAAGCTATTATGTGAGGGTTTTGAAATATTTGGAATAAAGGCTGTGTGTCTTTATGAAGCTTTTGTCATTGTGTGTGTTTGAAAGAAACAATATAGCACAGAACATTTAATTCTCAGTGCAATTTGTGTATAATTAACAGAATACTGAACTTACATAATTTTATACATTTATAATAATTCATAATATAATTAATTAATTGTATTATACTTAATTAAATTAATAAAGGAAATTTTAAAATAGAATACAAATTTTATTACCTAACAGGAAGGGTCCGGTCCCCCTTGCGTCGATCCATCTCTCTCTGAGGAACTGGATACCATCTAAAGTTGAGTTTCCAGTTGAATCCCCCGTAGGTCATATCTGAGCCAGCCATATACTCGAATGTCTCATCACTGATGACATCAATGATAGGGCAGACCACAGCCCTCCTAGAATGACAAACAAAAATATCCCATTCACCTTCAACTAGGCGTTGCAGTGAAAAAAAAAGGGGGGGGTATTTGACAAGAACTGTTTCTATTTCTCAACATATCAAATTAATTACAGTCATATACCAATCACAGATGATCAACAAGACATGAGAAAGCTAACAAAAAAAAGATAAGCCAAAAATTTCTCTGATCATGGACATTTTTTTTAACAGTTCCTTTTCACTAAGTTCTACAAACTAAGAATTAAATCCTTTGATATTGTTATTATGTCTGCCCAGCAGTTAGTTAACTTCTGCAGGTAACAGAAGAGACTCTTTAATATTATGACCTTTGAAGCACGGAAGAACATTCTATTATTGTGGAATACTGTGACAGGCTGGAAAAAAGGGTTAATGGAGTTACATGTATAATTCACTCTAAGATATAATTCATAACAAAGGTATTTGAAACAAAAAAGCATGTTGAAATGCACTAATTGAAAAAAAAATCCATTGCATTAAAGGATTAGTTCACTTTAAAATGAAAATTACCCCATGATTTACTCACCCTCAAGCCATCCTAGGTGTATATGACTTTCTTCTTTCTGTTGAGCACAATCAGAGTTATATTAATAATCACCCTGATGCCCCCAAAGCTTTATAATGGCAGTGCATGAAAAGCACCTGTTTGAAGCTTAAAAACGTGCATCCATCCATCATAAACATACTCCACACAGCTCCAGGGGGTTAATAAAGGCCTTTTGAAGCAAAGTAATATATCCATATACATATATCCAAAGAAATATATCCATATTTAACAAGTTATAAAGTAAAATAACTATCTTCCGGCCAAACGGCCATACGGATTCTACTTACGTCTAAAGCGTAACTTATACATTATGACAATAACATTATAGACTGCGTTATACATCGCGTAAGTTAAGCTTTAGACGTAAGTAGAATCTGTATGGCCTTTATTAACCCCCCGGAGCCGTGTGGAGTACGTTTATGATGGATGGTGCAATTTTTTGAGCTTCAAACAGGTGCTTTTTGTGCACTGTCATTATAAAGCTTAGGAGCATCAGGATGATTATTAATATAACTCCAAATGTATTCAGCTGAAAGAAGAAAGTCATATACACCTATGATGGCTTGAGCGTGAGTAAATCATGGGATAATTTTCATTTTAAAGTGAACTAATCCTTTAACAGTGCTTGTGTTTTAATGCATTGCTTTTTCAGGGCTTTATCAACAAACATACACCTAAAGAACACTCAAACGATCATACCACCTTAAAATCCTGGATTTAAGTGAATGTCAGATTTAAACTTTTGCTGGTTAAAAACACTTATAAGTCAATTAACTTTATAAATGTCTAAAATGACTTTCCACAATGTCAGGGTTCTGATCAACCTGTCTGGATTTATTTTGCAAATAATACCCGGCTGACTGAACATTATCCAGAGTGTAGCAGAATAATCCTAAATACATTTACAAATAGAAACAGTGCATTGTAGCTCATGCTTCCATGTTAACTGGATAAACACCTCCAACTTCAGCCACACTAGACTGATTCTGATCAATTCAAACTCAATACACAAACTGCAAATGACCAACTCATCCCTTACTGCTCAGTGATTTGCTCAGACAGGGAAGTAAAAATCTTTAAAGCATGCAGCACAGCACATGCTCGAGCAGAGAAGTTTTCTGTATCAAAGCACAGGCGCACCAGGGCATGAGGCGACATAGCTTCCAAGAATGTAAGTGTATGAGAGTGTGTGCTTGGTAGAGTAACAGGATATTCATAGTAATGTAATTCTCAATCTATGTTCTGTACCTGAATCTGTGTTAAATTAAATAAAGATCACTTTACAAATGGACATCACACTTACTGATGGGTAAAAGGATTATACTTTGAGAAACCATGAACTAAAGCAGTTGGAAAACTAAGCATTCAAAGCAAGCTAAAAAGCAGTAGAACAAATTTGTACTTAGTTGATTATTGGTTCAATTTTACCTGAGTATAAATGTTTCTGTGGACTTTCACCTAAGCTTGAAAACATTTAGACCCTTTCCCAACATTTTTACATTAAACCACAGACAACACTACAGTTGCAAGTGTACTGTAAGTATCTAGTGCTGCAGTGTTTCTTAATGAGGGGCCTCAGCACACTTTCAAGATGGCTTAGAATTATTTATGAATTATGAGACAAAACAAAATAAGCTAAAACACCTAAAAGTCAGGATGTAAGCTGACTTTTTTTTTTTTTTTTTTTTTTTATACAAAATATTTTTTTTCCATAATTGACATTTTTATTTAAGAAGCATGGTTTCACAATCTTGGAAAACCCATATATATATATATATATATATATATAAGGAAAATAAAAAATAAAAAAAGTGATAGACCTGAAGACCTGAAGATTATAACTACCCCTCTATCTGAAACAACAAATAAATAACATAGATAATAATGGCAAAAAAGGCAAGAATGCTAATCATAAACTTCGCTACTAACAAAAAAAGCTTTTTATCAATATCTCCACTACGCTGAGAATTCATCACTTTCGCAATGCCTATACATTTAAGTTGTTTAGTACTTTAAAAAATAAGGTGGACAGAATTCGAAGTTTGGAACTCAGGAATATAGTGTTGTCTTCAGTTCGAGTCAAGTACACTCACCTGTCCTCTTTGATTCGGGCCAGCAGCGGTTCTAGCCATCCTACAGTGCACTCACAGTGGGCGTCTAGGAAGGTGATGACCTGACCTCGCGTGGCAGCTGCCCCCCTCAGCCGTGCTCGAATCAAACCAGATCGCTGTTCCATCCTCAAAATTCGTACTGGAACCTCCAGAGTTGTAACATAGTCTTCCAATTTCTTCTTTAGAAAATCTGGGGAAAAAAACATACATAGATGACATAAATGAGCTTATGGTGGACAACGCATCTTAATGTTGCACTACTGAGGTCTCTAAGAAGCTGAATGGCATTTATGGACTAAATGGACTGTATAGAAACTAGAATTGCACAAAGTTACTCTGCCATTGACTGCTAGTGTGATACCAAAGGAACAACTCAACATGGAAGCGTTATTAATACGATCAGTAAATCAAATGATATGATTAGGACCTCTCTCGCTGGCATCATCCACCAGCAGTATCTCATGCAGCAGGTATCTGGGCGAGCGGTTTATGGCGCTGTGTATGGTTCTTAGGAGTGTACTCCATGCCTCATTATGAAACACGATCACAATGCTGGTGTTTGGAAGGTCATCGGGGTATGTCTTCGTCTTACAGCTGAGAAACAGACAAGAACAGAACCATTTTTAGACAGAGTCAAGTCAGTCAATTTTATTTGGTTTTTCACAATACATATTGTGCAAAAGCAGCTTTACAGATAATCATGATGTTAATGTTTATGAAATGTTAATATCTTCATGTCTGCATTTAGCACATTAGAGCTGATAAAATACAGATTATTTTTTGCGGCAATATAAACAATCAAGCAACCAAGATTTGCTATATAGTATATATTGCTTTACGTGAGTGTACCGAATATATGCAGGTGAAGTTGGATGCATATCCAACCTTAAACTTAACAGTGAGCAATAATATAGTTTATATTTTGCAACGATATAAACAAGCAGTTGAGATTTTCTATAGTATGTATGGCTTATGTTGAGTGTTATTAATTAGTTATGTGGTGACAGGACAATACTGTTTACTTAAAAGACCTTAAGGTTAAAATTGCAATAAAGACTGAAAACATTGTTATGGTCTTAGTAGAGTATATTGTGAATCATTCTATCATTTTGTGCTTTCAAGACACATTTGCCCCAGGTTGCATTAATACAACATTGAATCACTGTTGATCTCTGATCACTGATTTCATACAAACATAAAATCAACTCTCCGGCAATTACATTCTTCTTGATTAAAACTTGCAGCAGACAGGGAAATATATGTTTTGTATGCATTTTGTTTATACGTTGTTTGCAAATTCTTATAATTACTTAGAATACATGGCTATTGAACGGCTATCAATAGAGAAAGATGCTTTTTGCAAGCAAAATGGTAATTATGGTATCTAAATATCTAGCAAGCCGAATATTGACCCCCTGCGTCACATACATACAGTGGCTACGTTTACATGCACCAATTTTCGTCAATCCGAATAAACTGATTCCGATTGCAGATCTGTTTACATGTACTCTAAACATTGTAATCTGATTCAAATATCCGTTTATGTGTTTTACATTGACCTTATTCCGACGCCCCATGACGCTTTGCGCGAATTATGGGTGTAACTTCCGTTAAGCTGTAAACAGTCAGTGAAAGGCTCGCTCTATGAACGCAATAATACGTTTTCTTTTTAAACGGGGTGCAATGAGATGACATTATTCTACTCACCCTTCAACCAACGAACATTAAAAGGACATTTAAAAGTGTAAAAACATCAACAGGTAGTTTCAATAGGCCATGAAAAAGCGCGATTCTGGACGGGTTAAATATAACTATAGTGATATATATATCTGTATTATGTGATATACGTTGCCTTAATAAAATATGTTCATGAACTTCAGCATTGTGAGGTACTATTTCAAAGTGATTTCCATCATTTTTACAGATAATAAATTGTATTTAGGCTACCTGTGAAAACAAACCTGGAAAGAGACGCGAGGCTTTGAGAAGAAAAAGGAGAGATTCTTCGTGCATTCCAGTGAATTATCAATAGGATATATCGTAAATTATATCGGGAGAACAGACCACAAATGTGCAGTATATGTTGTCCTTTTTTATACTATTACAGCGGTATGCAAAGGGACAAAAGAAAATAATCACGAGGATAGAAAGCAGCGACTGTTGGAGACTGCTCTCTAAAAAAAAAAAATTTCAAGCACCTTATAACGACCTATATTTACGTATTAAAGTCATGCGCCCTCTAGCTGGCGTAAAAATAATGACAGTGTCGTGTTACGTCTGTCGTCATGAAATGACGTATGACTGTCGTTACCAATCAAACGTGTTCATTTTTACACCATTTCTCCTATTTCCATTTAGCAAAACTCACTTTTTTATTAACGGCTACACCCACCCCATCCCTAAACCTAACCTTAGTGATTTATAGTGCATATACTCTTTATGAGCACATGCGTTCTCTGGGATCAAACCCACGATCGCATGATTGCATATTGTTATTGCAATGCTCTGCCAATTGAACTACGCGAAACCCTGAAAATATCCTGTTGTCGATGGGGGTGCAACTTTAGCAAACGCTCCTATGGGTCGTATTTCAGGGAAGTGATAAACGACCTGGTCGTATTGGTATTCTTGCTATAACACGTTACGTTAAAAATACCAATCGTTACGTTATTCTCATGATGTCTGAAAATAAAACATGAAAGAAAATTTGACAGCTCATTCAGTCAAACTGACAGATTAGCGTTATTTGTAGGGCAACCTTATAATTTAAAACGATTCGTTTCAGTCTTTTTAAATGGAAGTTGCCCAAACCGGAAGTGGAACCCATAATTCGAAACGCAGTAGGCTAGTCAGGAATAAGGTGGATACATTCTGATTAAAACTTTTGCGCAAGCGCTCTGCGTGTGTGACGTCATATCAATCACACTTGCAGTAACCCGGGTTGCGTCAACAGACGATGATCATGTATCGACGATAGCCAGAGATGTTGTCAAAAGCATCAAATCTTGGCAATATTAGGAGGATTTGGTATTTCCAATTAATGTAGGCCTGTTACATTCTTCTAGTCTATTATATCTATTAGGTTCGGCTTCTTTTATTATTAAATTAATGTTATACGTGCTGTGAGGATAATAAAAGATTAGGCTATTAGCTAGGCTATCTTTGAAAATGTTTTAAACATTTTTTAGGTCTATTATACAATGAATTATAGGCCTATAATTAAAATTGTTAAGAGTGTAATATTTCCTAACTCCGCGGTCATCAATGAAAATTAAGTGCAGCTTTACTTCAAGCACCGACTGTTTCACTAGCCTATATGTACGGCCACAAGAGACATAATGGAATAAATTAAGACAGTTATATACCGTTATCAGCATATTATTTTGAAATTCGTCTCTGAGAGAATATGCTCCGTTAATGCAGCGTCAGACAGCTCCGTCACTTTTTACTTTCGATTTCTGTAGTGAATACTGACCGAGGTTGAGACTTTTTCACCGGCATAACTCTTGCGCAAAGTTTGCACGTTGCTTCTTGTGTGATATCCATTGGTTCTCCTTCTTGTTTTAAAACGGAAAGATTTCCAATATTATGACGAAGGGATACAGCTACGCCACTGCCTGTTGGCATACATCTTTACAACTAAAGACGTGAACTTGTGCACTGTCTAATGCGTGTCAACATTACACTGCGCATGTGCCCCAGAGACTTCTGAATACGACTGAGAAAGTAGTCGGATTCAAGCGTTTACATGGTAATTTTTTTGCTGTTGGATCAGATTAGAAAAGGAATAAACCACCCCTTCCAATCCGATCGAAATTTCATTCGGATCGAGCTCAATCGGATAGATTAAGGTGTTTACAATCCGATTGAGCCGTCAATCCGATTACAAATGGATTATTTGGGTGCATGTAAAAAATAACATGAAATGGTTCCCATCACAAATCAGCCAAAATTACTTCAGTTATAGAATATGGTCTTTCTCTTCCATAAAGTGAATAAAAAATAAAATAAAATAAATAAATAAATAAATAAAAACTGTATCAAGCATTGCGAAGAGGACTGACAAGTGTATTCTGCTGCTGGCTTAATGTAGCAACAGTAGCTAGTGGTCTAGTGTCACCAAGAGATCCTAAATAAAGCATGAAACTGCACTGGAGATGGAGTGAGCTGAAAAACAGAGACAATGAGAGAGGGAACGAAAAGAGATAGGTGAATAAATGGATGAGCAGCAGGGGAAGGAGGTTTATAGCTCTGCTTCTCTTTGTGTGCACAGACAGGATGGGGGCAAAAGGGTACAAACTGGAGGCAGATTACAGATGATGGCATGCAGCATCTATCTATGACTATCACCCAAAAGCGACCCACAGGAGATTTCTGCTGTAGGCAGTGAGTGAATTGGACAAACAATAGTGCTGCTGGGTTATTTTACTGCAATATTATACCAATGTTGTTGCTCTGGGAGACAAATGGATTTAATCTTACCCCAAGGTGATTTCTTACATGTTTTCTAAAGTATTCATTAGTAGTGCTTGCTAGGGCAAGCATCACTATTAGGCTACTATTGCTCATAGATGCGATTAGTGATTTGAACAAACCCATAACCCCAAAGTATTAAACTTAAGCATGTAACTCGTACCACACTGTAGTATGGACATAAATGCTTCCTCAAATAAAGCAGCTTGTTAGCTGTTAATTGCATAAATGATCTGACATTTTCAACAATTTTGTTGTCCAGCTGACAATTTTCACCTGGTAGATGATAAAACTGCAAAAATATTTCACAGACTTAAATTTAAAGACCTGAGCAATATATTTATAGAGACAAGAAATTCTAGACTTGGAGTTGGGCTCTTTTAACTTGGGCTGGTAAGCAACCATTTGCCAACCATCTTTAATATCCAAGAAACACATAATATCAAGCTTAAAACCACTCAAAATACATTAGCAAACTTATAGCAACATTGGGGTATAACCTAATGTCAAGGTAGTGAATTTTGTATGGGCAAGCACCACTGATATTTTCTTCAGGAAGTGTAAAAATCTAGTTGTTCTCCTCCCTCTTTCTTTCTCAGTGCAATGAAAAAGGTCTTTGTTTACAGAATCCAAAGAGCCATTTGAGTTACATAATGAAATCCCAGAGAGCTGTTAGAGCAAAACATGCCACATTCATCTGCTGTGTTTGAGTTATGCCACCGTTCAGCAAACTGAAGGATGTCACCCCTCCCTGCTCTCATTGATGTATGGTTCTCTTTGAAGAAACATTTGCTCGGCAGTTTACCAAAGATCTGGCATTTTCATTCCCTGTTTCTTCCAATTTGTTTGACCTTAATGCTTTTAATACCCTAAAGGGAATGTGTAGTGACAGTTAAATGCTTCAGGAAACTCTACAATAAAAACTTTTACTATTTATAATATTATTATTAATAATAATAATAATAATAATGAACAGTAACTAAACGATATGTTTTCATCCTTACTACCTATTCTTGTTAACAAATAACAAAATGGATGTTTAAAACATTTAAACTCAATTAAATTAAATTATTCAATTAAATAGAGTGGAGTGGTTTACCATACTTCTGTGTACCCCTTCTCTTCCACTTAGCCTGCAGTCACACCTTTTCCATTAAGGAACAATATTTGCCCCCTAAATAGATTTTCCAGTGCATATTTTTACTTTTATGACTAACTTTATAAAATGAATAATGTTTTAAATAAAAAATGTTCAATATAGAAATATGCAATGATGGTAAAAATGAAGTGATACTTCATTAAATATTAAACTAAAACTGCCAGTAGGCGGTGACAAGTCACTGTTTTTTAGAGTGAGTCATTGAGTCATTCATTCAGTAATGAAGCAAATGGCTGTATTTATGAATGAATCATTGAATCATTGACTCTCACGATTCGTTCAAAGCTGCAGAATTGTTCACAAAACACAGATGTGTTAAACCAATCTCAATCCACAATCTGTGTCTATATTTGTTCTTCATGCAAGTGCTAAATCCCTACTTTTACAAAGATGCATTGTCAAAAACAGTACTGTGATTGACATGACCAATAAAATCGTAAGAATCGGCAGCAGGGCGGCATTGGCCTGGCTTCTGACATCACACTTGGATGTGGGCCGGGTTGGATGTCCACCACAGGCTGCAGCAAGATGCTTCTCGACACTGCATGCAACCTATCATATGCATGCTGCTTTTGTGGATGCGGTCAGTTTTGACCACAAAAGATGAGGTAATTTAATTGGATATCATGGATTTACGGCATTTTGCCAGTTAGAAATACTGTGCATGCTCGGTTTTAATGTTATTTTAAGGTAGGGTAGAATTAAATGAACTACTCAGCATTTTGTTCATGTACCCCCTTCTGTCACCTCACGTACCCCCATGGGTACGTGTACCCCAGTTTGGAAACCACTGGTCTCCAATATCAGCTCAACTAACTAACACTAACACAACTAACTAATTGTCAATTCATAATCTTATCCTATTCTCCTAGAGAAATTGCAAGATTTAGAATGTATGTATACAAAACCACAAAACTTTTACCACTGTGATGACAAATACCATATTGCATCCAGAGCACTCCAACCTATTATGTAATCATCATAGACCAATAGAAGTTTGAAGCCAGCACAAAGTTTTCTAGAAAGTGGTCAGCTGTTTGGAACCACCGAAGCGAACTCCTAACAAACTTTGTTATGGCTCAATTTTGATCGAAATGACATCACACCTGGGGCCTTATATTATTACATTTTGCTAACTTAAAGGGCACCTATTATGCCCCTTGTTACAAGATGTAAAATAAGTCTCTGATGTTTTCAGAGCGTGTATGTTAAGTTTTAGCTCAAAATACCCCACAGATCATTATTTATAGCATGTTAAAATAGCCAGTTTTGGGGGGTGAGCAAAAACAAGCAGTTTTTGTGTGTCCCTTTAATGGAAATGAGCTGCTGCTCCCGGCACCCTTTCAAGAAGAGGGCGGAGCTTCAAGAGCTCATGCAACAAACAAACAAACAAACAGGATAATCTCAAGCACTGAAAATGTCAGAAACGGTGTCAGTAATGGTGTTCAGTTCGACCCGGAGTCAGACAATTCTCTACAAAGCCAGAGAATATATGCTGCATGGAAACAGAACAGGTATAATTTAGTATAGTATAAATTATGTCGTCATCTTGCTTTTATCCACTGTTAGTACAAGCCTGTTGTAGCTGACCCCGTCCGAATGATGGCCAAAACTTTACTGATGAGTTTTATGAAGTTTATTGTACATCACACAAAAGATGAAGTGTCTGTTTTCACTCCAGAAAATCACGGTAAGAGCTGAATAAAACACAGAGAAATGCAAAAAGTGTGCATTAAAGACTTAAAATTAAAGATCCATAAACTTTCTCTCTCCCTTGCATTAACATACACATAGCGATCGAATTACATGAAAACACTCGTAACAACTAACAGTTAACAAATATATACAGACCTTATTCTTTTTTTCGATGGGGGTGCTTAATAAACTTGTAAACTTTATATCCGTAAAACAACTGAACATGAACTGTAATGAAGTTCATGCTCTTCCCTTCATTGCTGCCATAACCAGTATCGCTCTGGAGACTCTGGAGCTGGATCACAAACAGTTGGTACTGATCCATCCTTGAGTAACAACTTTTTAGCAAAACCTCTGTTTTGTATTGTCCCTGTGCATTGACCCTCCTTCACAAAGCAGTCTGGAGTGAAATGATTTGCGCTGACATAAAAAAATGTAGGTATATTTTGGGGCGCATTACCTTAAAAAATTAATTCACTGCATCCTCAGATGTTGAGAGAAAATGAAGACTCCTTTGTTCACTCTTACATCCAACAACAGAACACTGGGATTCCTTAAACATTGTTGTCAGTAAAGCTGCTCGAGTGTGGAGAAAATGGTGGACAGCATACAACTCGCTGAGGGCGGAAGCTATGGTAACGCAGGACTGTCAGTCAGCAGCCATGGGAGGGCCTGAACTGTGTGACGTCACACTGCTCAGAGAATCAAAACTGCATGTCTAATGACACTGCTTTGGTTTAATGGGGATTTTAAAAAAGGAGTGGGTGGATTTTTATCATTGTAGGGTGGTTGTGTTCACACACTGCCAACACATTTATGTCCAAACTCCATGTAAAAGTGGATTTTGCATAATAGGTGCCCTTTAGAAAAAAAAATATACAAAGTACTTGATGAGTGGTTCATGAGAAGAGAAAACATGAAAAAAATTATATTTAAACTGAAACTGTTCCATTGTGGAAAGTATGAGTTCTTGAGGCAAATTTGTTTCCCATGGAGACAGTGACTCTCATGTGAAATTTTAAGTTTTAAGTAACAGCGTAGCAGGGCTGATGGCAAATTTAACCATGAATTTCAAGGTAACCACACATGCCATCCATTCCATAAATACACAAAATGCAACTAGCCACAGAAACCGGATGTTTATAGTGATATGTTTTCACTATAAAAATAACATTAATGCTGTTTATAATAAAAAATAAACATAAAAAGTATTTTTGTTTGAGTTTCTTGTCATTGTCTTTCTTGAAATCTTTCTTCATAAAACACAAAGGGCAAAAAATGAATGCTGATTTGTGTTGTTGGGATTTTGGCAGCTGTTTGGATCTTCTGATTAGGATCATTAATGTGATCATGGAGCATTTGTCTGTACAAACACACACATGCTCACCCGTCCAGCCTGACATCTGGTAGACTCCTGTTGAGCGCGATCATGTCACTGGCCATCAGGTTGAACTGATTGATTTTAAAGAGCTCTTTCATCTTGTCCTGATCTTCTTTGGGAACAATCACAGCCTTCCCCATTTCACCTGGAACCTCATGGGTGCGCGACATCACCGCTGGAACAGAGAAAGCAGGGTGACAGTCAGTGTGGATTACATATAAAAAAAAAAATTGCATGATACTCTGTCCTTTAGCCCAATCTGCCCATATATTTATTGCACACACATTTTGTCTCTGGTTGGTTTGTTACAAAAGTGTCAGCCATGACATCTAAAAAGGTGCAATGTGCTTTGAAATTAAAGGTAATTATTAAAAGTAATTATTTAGGATTTTCTCAATCAATTCTGAAAAAAAATAAAATCCTGTCCTTCATTATTTCTTGTTGAGCATCCTTTTACACTTAGAAGCTAATATTTGCAATTTACTTCACATATGGAAATAATGGAAATGGCTTGTAAATACTTAAGCTCAGAATATCACAACCACGCATTGCACATGACTTGTGGTATATGAACACAAAGACTTTCAGAGCCTTCACTGCAGCTAAAATCCATCTAAACTGGCAACAGTGTTCTGAACCATTGATCCATGTTATAGGATCTGTCAACACAGACACTTTATGTCCTTGAAACTTGAAACTGACTTAACACTGTTATCAAACAGAGATTGCATACTATATGGGCCTATGTATGTGTGTGTGTGTATATATATATATATATATATACACACACACACACACACACAAAGGCTCATATAGTATGAAATTGGTGAAAATAGAGGTCATACTCGAGGAGAAAAAAAACCTCAGTTTTATTCATAGGCCCAATCTGAGAAAAAAAAAAAAAAAAAATCCAATTTAGTACAGTTGCTGATATTTGCATGGCCAAAATGTAAAAATAAATTCAGATAGCTTGAAATGTAAATCAATGATCTTTATATCTTTATATCTAGGGAGCTCTGCGCTCCCTCGGCTCCACCGTGGTCCGTCATCCCTCCAGCTCCCTCATCCCTCCAGCACCACCGTGGTCCATCATCACCCTGGTTCTCCCGTGGACTTCCGGGCCTCCGGCTGCACTTTAGCTCTCCACCCCTTCGGCTTCACTGGGCTCTTCCTTCCCTGCTGCTCTGCCCTGGTCCTCATTCCCTCCAGGCCTTAGATGTTGCCCTGGACTATCAGCATCTCAGTTATGCCTGGGTAACTTACTACTCAGCTACGTCTGGCTCTTCCTCCAATCTGTACCCAGTCAACTCTGCCAGATCCTCGTCCACCTCCACCTCCAAAACCTCCACCCTCCCTCCACTGTTGGACAGTGTGAGAACATGCCTTCCAGCAGGGGGGTGTTTATGTTCTGTTATGTGGACTCTTATTTTGACATTCTGTACTGTTTTCTTTAGTTCCTGTTTCTTCACTTTGTTTAGTTTCCGTTTCCTTGGTACTGGGTTACGTTTGTTTCTACAGTTACGTATTACGCTCACATGTGTCTAATTTAGTTTCCTTTGTTTGTCCAATGTATTTATAGCCCTGTGAATTCAATTCTTTGTCTGTTGTCATTGACACATTGTGTGATCTCTTGAGTGTTTTGTTATATGGTAATAAAAACTGTTATTTTTTAAAACTCCAGTGTATCCCTCATTGTGCATGTTGGCTAGCAGTTACACTGTTAGACGACAGAAGGCATGTAAAAGATTGTGTACAACAGAATTTTCAGCAAAGTTTTGATAATGTTAATAATTTAGATGCCTTAGAAATTTGCATGTTAAATACGATACAGTAGGCGTTATAGGTTTAAGCCCATAGTTGCCCTGTGATAACTGAAGATGCTTCTTCAAAAACATTCAAGTAGCACATGTCTGCTAGTGAATCATTTCCAGGACTTTCACCCTCCTACAGACTGCCCTGCATCTGATTACTAGGAAATTAAAACAAAAATAGCATTTATACACGTAAACACAAAAACAAATGAATCATTTAAACAGCCAACAGATAAGAACTCAGTTTTTGGATTTTTTTGAAGAAAATGTAAGTGGTTTTGCCTTAGCAAAGCTCACCGCCACAATGCTAGGATGCATTCTAAGTGGTTGCTAGGGTTTTACAATGTGGTTGTTCTGAGTTGCTGGTAGGGTTTTATGAGTGGTTTGACCATCGCTTTTTATTCTACAATGTTATTTGAGGATGTTTATCACTACCTTCTTTTAAAACCTACAGTCCGAGCTCTCCCAGAGCGATAGATCCATCTGCGGCAGACCAGGTTAAGAGGGTTCAATCCATACCTCTCACAGCCAATCACAGTCCTCAGTAATGGCTTGTCTGATTTGATGGGTTTCTCAGTTAAGAGGTCAGGGTGAACCTGGTGGTCTGCAGGGGCAGGTTTAGACAGGATTACTCTGCACAGCATATGCATGACATGATGGCTTTATGAATACTGACAGAGAACCGCATATGATGCAGCATGCAGCAAAACACGGCAATATAAGAAGGAGTGCTGTGACTGCAGTATGACGAAGAGCAACTTATCAAGGTCTCTGACAATAAGTGCAAGAATGAAACTCTGCAGCATTGCTTCTTAATGTCTCTCTTCAACCTTCACAGTATTTCAAAGCAGAACACCGGGGGATTTGATATACCCTTATACACTGCTGTCTTACTTAGCTGCCTAATCCAAAAATAGCATCCATTTGGGCACAAGGACAGCCCATAATATCATGTCATTGAAATAAATCTGGAAGCATTGTCCCATACTATCGCTCTGTTCCAAAATCTAGTGAGCTGCCTTCGTAAGCAGTATTATAAGCTTTTTGAAAAGGAAGTACACCACGTTCTGGACAAATTGCAAAGCAGCAATACTTGTAGACTTTGTGCAGGAGACAATGTACTGCTTCAAAATGTACTGCTTTAATAATAATAAAAAATTATATATCCAAGATATCAGACATAGCAAAAGAAAGTCAGTTCCAAGTCAATAAAGTATGAGGTTTTGGAACAGAGCCGATCTGACCCTTTTAAAGAGGTTCTCTACAGTTATTCATAAAGATGTATAAAAGACGTTAAATAATTGATGCCCACTAAGCATCACTAAGCATCTCTTTGTTTTATTAGAATGTAGAGCTCTGTTGTATCATCAGTCTAGGAAGAGGGTGCTATATACTTAATGATGTAGCAATTATGTGGAAGCAACAATACCCCACTGCATTACTGCATTGATCCCAGTACACTATTTATTTAGCAATAAGATTCATATTTGAAGCAACCACTGTCCTCTCTTGAAGGTGGCTGTTTAAGTGTTATCTACTGCAGCAAGCACAACTGAACAATTGGCTGCATAATAAAGCTAAAAATAAACATAGTCTTTTGAACAGACTAAAAGTCAAATTTATCTCCAGTAGATATTTTAACAGAGACATGAAATAGAAAGTTCCATTTCAATTTCTCTTGTCAGGAAACTGTAAAGACTGGACAAGACTGATCACATTAGGGTGTTTCTATTATTACTATTATTACACTTATAATAAACTGACTAATATACTGTAGCACTATAATAAATGATGTTTTATTAACAAAGTTCGGGAGGAGCAGGTTCAGACAATTAACCTAATTAGCACAAGTGGAAAGCATTCAGCTAATCAACCAACAACAAGAGGTATATATACTGCAGACTCACCTGTTTGTTGACAGTTCATCAGCATCCCTCCACCACCCCATCTCCTCACTTCTAGTTCTATCTATTATTACCACATTCGAGGGGAGCACTCTGGGTTCGGGCCAAAATTCCGAGCTCGGAGGCCCCCCTCTGGACAGCACGCCAAATACACATAACTTACTCTATTTAATTATATGTATATGTGAACTCATGAAATACACATGGAACATGAAACATCCCTATATAAACACTTTTTTTTCCAAACCACCCATTTACAAAATGTATTCAAATGGTTCACGTCACATGTGTTTTTATTTCAGCCATCGAAGCTTGGTCCACTACAGACTTCAGCGGCCATCACCATCCCGGCCACTGCAACCGTCTCATGGCAGAAAAGACTCACATCCAGTGTGGCGGATCCACTACTGATGACGCTGCATGCGGCCGGCATCCCAAGGGGGGGCACACACTTTCCCCAATGTGGCGGCATCCACCACACCCATGGAAGCCATCTCCTGTGCCCCCTGATGGCTCTGTTAGGGCCACGAAGGCCGTTTTGGAACTCTCTGTGCTCCCTGGTGACTATATCACAGCCATGGTAGTCGACTCTGAACTCTCTGCTGGCTCCACCATGGTCTTCGGCTTCGCTTTGGTGGTCTTCAGCTCCGCCGGCTCCACCATGGTGGTCTCCAAAGCCGCCCCCCTGCTCAGCCTTGGTTTCCAGGCCCACCTCCAACACCTCACGGCTGTGTTCTAACCTCAAAACACTTTTACCATAATGCATTATTTGTAAACTAATACATTTTGGTGTTTGAATCACATAACAAGCTCTGTATGTACAGCTTTTCTGATGTAGTAAACAGTAGCTCACTTGGTACAGCATTGCACTTGCACTGCGAAATGCTTGGGTACGAGTCCTGTGAAGCATGAGTCACAATAAAGAGCTCAATGACTTGTAGAGGCAAGCTAAAATGGCATGGGTGCCTCAGTAAATTAATTTTTATATCTCACATGTGCTTTTGTTCATACTATTGATTAAGTAGGGGGGTTTAGTGAGGGTTGGTTTAGTGTAGGTGGTACAATATTTTGAAACATGATAGAGAATTATCCTTTAAGAGCCATTCACTGGAAAACAACTAATGTAATACAATTTTGCCAGATTC
The DNA here is from genome assembly GCF_019924925.1 of Ctenopharyngodon idella. Taxonomy (NCBI): domain Eukaryota; kingdom Metazoa; phylum Chordata; class Actinopteri; order Cypriniformes; family Xenocyprididae; genus Ctenopharyngodon; species Ctenopharyngodon idella. Next base: position 30,693,492 of record NC_067228.1, read on the forward strand.
ACATTCATCTGTTTTGGATAAAACTGAAAACACTTTAGCTCCACTCACTGGACATTCCATTTTAAAAGTGTCAATGAAGCACCGTAATGTCATTTGCAGAAATGTCGCTACAGGCACATTTACCCAGTGAGCCTGGGTTGCTGTTTTGTCTTGGGCCAGTTAGTATGCAATCACCTAGAAATTCCATGCAACCATCTAAAAACACTCAGAACAACCTTAGCAACCTCATTGCAATGCCCTAGTAACCACTGACAACACACTAGTATAGTGGCAACGAGCTGTGCATGAGCATTTTTTTGTAAAAACAGTAAATAATTAATGATCATAGATACTTTCCAATGTTACACATTGTGGATGTGGAGATATACAATATTACAATATGTGTGTATGTATGTATGTATATGTTTGTCATAAACTAGCTTATATGTCTGATACTTATTTTTTCAATATCTATATTTGTTTTTTGTTTTGTTTTGTTTTTTGTTTTTTTAAGTACTTATCTGTTTGCTTAATAAAAAAGACTAGGCATAATAAGTATAGATTCACATCAGAAGTTTAGTGACAAACTATGCCAATAAATTTTTGTATAAGATATTTGCTAGCCAATGAAGTCAAACTCTATAATTAACTAACTAATTAAGAGAATCAGTAGGTAATAAGAATTCAGGCTAAAAGATAAAGTTAATAATTAACAGGCAATTGTGGCTATACAATCATTATAGTGCACTTTGGTACATGCACTGTACATGTGCCTTGCTGAAATGTGTATAAAATTCCCTGCTTGAAACTGAAGTTTTGTGTTAATTCCTTAATCTTTAGATAACCACCTCTCGCCATCAGGGCTAGCTAATCACTGGTGATGACCTCAATAAAAGAAGATTTTTAAACCGGCCCGACCTTATAAAAAAAACAATCTAGTGCAAATAGCCGACAGACTGCAGTGCTTCTAAGCCCTGCTCTTTCAGCATTGTGGCTGCTCAGACCTCATCTGACTGTTTAATACCCTAATTGCTTTCCTGCCATTATTAAATCCTGAATGCATGGATACAGATTGTATTTCAGACAGACACAGGCTTCCTGTTTGTTCACTTCATTAGAAGCAACAAGCAGACCACAGAATCTGGATGCATAACAAGACATTTGATGTACTTGTGCTCCAGAGGCTCAGAAAAAGACTGTGATTATGATTGTTGGCGGGCCACATCTAAACCTGAAAGCAGCTTACGGTAACCGTAACCTGTTTACCAGGCAGAGCACTGAAGTGAGGACAAGGATCTGATGATGCTGGGATTAAACAGTAAGAAATGAGCAGCTGGTGTGCACACTTCAAGAGATTTCAAGGCCAGAAAACAATGACAACTCACTTCATAGTGAAATAGTGAAAACAGAAATAGAAACAGAAATTTTTTTTTACCTATTAAAAGGAATGATCACCCTCATGTTGTGTAAAACATTTTCTGTGAAACATCCAAAATACATATTTAACTGTTTATTTTATTACACACTTTTTATTTTTATGTCTGTGGATTTCAATTACAATACATATCTTTTAAGGAAGTTTTCTCAAAATGAGTTTTTTTTCTCCTGCACTGAGCCAGAAATCTCCACTTTAGTTGCACTTGCATAGTTGCATTTACTGAAAATGTTCTGTGCATCTTGTCGTAGCTCTCAAATGTTATTTGTGCTTTGGCAAACATTCAAGCTTGGGTGATGTGTTGCAAGGTGTGCATTTTCCCTCAAAAGTATTGTTTGTATAAAATGCAGCAACTTGCAATATGAACAAAAAACATTACATTTTGTGTTTCACAGAAGAAAGAAAGTCTGGTCTGGAAGGACAGTAAACGGTGACAATTTTCATTATGAGTTGAACTATTCCTTTCAATATAGACTGTATGCTTATCACTATGTTTAAAAAGTAAGTGTACAAGTATACAAACACATCTGCACAGGTGCACAACGAGCCATCTTACGAGGCAGTAAATATGAACAGTGGACACTTGTACTCCTGGAGGTAAAGAACAAAGATTACCATTCTGTTAAACGGTCTGACTCACCTCTGAGCGCAGGCAGGAGTGAGTGGTCCTTCTTGTTATCACATTTGTTGCACTCACTGAAGTACAACAGAAGGAAGACATCCACTAGCACCCAGACCAGAGAGGTGGTCAGCACCACCTTACAGTACACAAAGCGTCTCATGAGCCCCTGCTGGCGTCAGGACCCCACAGATGGGCAGATGAGAAGGACACAGGAGATGGGGCAGGGGGAGTTGTGACAGGACACGCTCTGAGACGTCATCCCACTGGAGGAAGACAAGAAATGCATAACTATTAGGATTGGAATCCTCGTTTGCAAACTTCAATAACAGAGCAGACACATTATCCATTTAGCCTTCAGAAATGATACATAGCAAGACAGAGTTAAAGACCAAATAACAGACAAATGCTGAGTATAACAGGCTGATCTGATAAACCCTGATTCTCTGACAGAGCCATTTATCTACTCATTGTGTTTCAACTCTACAACTCTCAAAGAAGTAATTTTCATATATACAGTATGCAAGTACGTGAATGGAAAGGCTTGTAGCAATGCAAGTTTGATTTCACAGATTGTTGTGCTCAGAATTCAAAATGCACTGCAAGTATGTTCCCATTCAGTCGGTCACGTTCGACGTACGTCGGACAGACTGACGAATAGGAATCTCGCTAGAGAGGCCAATCTACTTCGAGTGTAACTACAACGAGCCAATGCACATTGGCATGCAATCATATGCATCAGCTGCTCGCCTCGCAGCGTGGGTATATAACGAGCAGCAGGTGCGTTGCATCTTCAGCTTTTCGCTTCGGAGCCGAACCTCATGGTTACTACGGAGTGTATCAAGACTAGAGCGAGCCGTTGCGGGACTTTCTCTGTTGTGCAGGCGGACAGCACTGCAGCGGGCCGGTCTCCTTCCTTTGTGTTTGCCGAGGAGCAATTTCAGAGCCGTTCTCACGGCTGGTAGAGCGGTGCGCTTAGAGCGCTAAAAAGCTGTTCTGACAGCTGGTGAGACGGTTGTGAGGAGGGAGTGCACACGACAGGCTGCACTACTTCCCTGTCTGTGTTGCTGCGGCTTTTTCCCCTGCGTGCTTCGGCACGTAAAGAGCGAGTCCCTAAAAGAGCTTACACAAGTAGATTCGCGTCTTTTTAAAGATGTCGTTCTACTTGTGTGTTTCTGGATGCGGTCGTTATCTATCACCGCGGGATGGTCACCAACGCTGTATCGCGTGCCTGGGCTTAAGTCACGCTGAGGCGGCGTTTGTGGATGAGTCATGCACCCATTGTGGGAAGATGACCATCTCGGAGTTGCGATCTAGACTCCAGTTCCTGCAAAGGGGCGGAGTCCCGGTGCCGTTGCCTCGTTCCAATCCTCCTCAGAGGGTTGCTGCGGGCAGCGGTGCTGGTGATCTGAGGATCACGGTGAGCGCGCTTCCTTCGGGGAACCAACCCCCTAGGAACCCTCATCCCTCCTGCACTCCGCAGCCAGTAGAGCTGCCGGGGGAGCGCGGTGGACCACCCCAGAGGTGCGTACCATCCGTATCCTTCGGAGCTCCCCAAGATGATAGGATGTCGATTGCTGCATCGGAGGGTGAGCCTGATACTTCGGGGGATGATGATTCGGCGCAGCTGCCTCCTTCGGGAGTGACAACTGTGCCCGATTTGGACCCGGAAATGATGGCTATGCTTGCCCGGGCCGCCAACAGGGTTGGGCTCGTGTGGAATCCTCCACCGTGTCCCGAACCCTCGAGGCTGGACGATTGGTTTCTCGGGGTGGCCAGGGCTGGTTCTCAGCCCCCCACCCCAGTTCCTTTCTTCCCGGAGGTGCATGAAGAACTCACTGGCACATGGACGGCACCTTTTACTGCCCGAAACCGTGTCGGTGGGTCCTCCTCCCTCACCACCCTTGATGGCGGGGTGGCTAAGGGTTATACGCGCATACCCCCTGTGGAACGGGCCATTGCTATGCAACTGTGCCCTAACTCCACCTGGCGGGGGGAGCCGTCTCTCCCTTCCCGGGCCTGTAAGTACTCGTCGGATCTTACCGGCAAGGCTTATCAGGCCTGTGGGGAAGCCGCCTCTGCCTTGCACGCTATGGCGTTGCTGCAGGTCCATCAGGCCAAGGCACTGAAGGACCTGCACGAGGGTGGTCATGACCCACAAGTTCTTCAGGAGCTTCGGGCCGCGACGGACCTCGCGCTTCGTGCGACGAAGGTCACGGCGCGGTCTGTGGGTCGTGCGATGTCCGCGCTAGTGGTCCAGGAGCGCCATCTCTGGCTGTGTCTTGCGGACATGAGGGATACCGACAAAGTCAGGTTTCTTAATTCCCCCGTGTCCCAGACCGGCCTCTTCGGCGACGCAGTCGAGAACTTTGCCCAGCAGTTCTCGGCTGTACAGAAGCAGTCTGAGGCGATCAGTCACATCCTGCCGAGGCGGTCAGCTGCTGCACCTCCACCGCCCGCGGCCCCTCAGACTGCTCGTCGCCGAGGTCGCCCTCCCGCGGCCGCTCCCGCTGCCGCCCCCGCGCCCCAGCAGCAGCCGTCATCCAAGCGGCGCCGTGGAGCCGGTCGTGGTCAGGGTGCCCAGCCCATCCTGCCCGCCCCCAAGAAGAAGGGCGGCAAGGCCAAGTCCAAGAGGCCCTAGGACGGGCGACCCGGAGATGGAGGGGACTGCTCTTCAGGAGATGGTGACCGCACCACTCCTTCCCCCGGAGGAAGGCCGGGTGGAGAATCCTTTGTTTCCTTTTGTTTGTGTTCCGCCGCTGGCCCAACAGCCAGCGGTACCCAAATTCTCAATAAAAGAGCAGTTTCCTTCATCTCCGGGTCCGAAGAGGGCTCGGAGAGCAGTGGGAGGGCAAGAACCTCACCACTCTCATCCCCCTCTTCTGTCGCCAGCGGACAGCAGCGAGCGGCGGGCAACCAAAGCCTTGACCGCTCCCTCTGTCCTCCCATGGAACCAGGTAAGTGTTACACATCACACTGTGACGCCGCTTTGGGCCGCCTCGCAAAGAGAGCCCCCCGGGCCGCGTCCCTGGCTTCCACCTCGCTGCCCCACTGCGGGTACGCCTGCGGTCCCTTTGGTCCCGCTTGTTCGGTCTCTGAGTGCCTGGCTAGCGCTCCCCAGGCCGTCTCGCTGGCTCATTCGGACCGTCAGGCTCGGCTATGCGATTCAGTTCGCCCGGCGTCCCCCCAAGTTCAGGGGCGTCCTCTTCACTACAGTGAAAGATGTAGATGCCCATGTCTTGCGTGCGGAGGTCGCGGTCCTACTGGCGAAGGACGCGATAGAGCCGGTCCCTCCAGCCGATATGAGGTCAGGGTTCTACAGTCCCTACTTCATTGTACCCAAGAAAAGCGGTGGGTTACGACCGATCCTGGATCTGCGAGTTTTGAATCGGAGCCTTCACAAGCTACCGTTCAAAATGCTCATGCAGAAACGCATTTTCGAGTGCATCCGTCCCCAGGATTGGTTTGCAGCGATCGACCTGAAGGACGCGTACTTTCATGTTTCGATTCTTCCGCGTCACAGGCCATTCCTGCGCTTCGCGTTCGAAGGTCGAGCATATCAGTACAGAGTCCTACCCTTCGGGCTGGCCCTGTCTCCCCGCGTCTTCACGAAGCTCGTGGAGGGAGCCCTTGTTCCCATGAGAGAACAGGGTGTTCGCATTCTCAACTATCTCGACGACTGGCTCATTCTGGCACAGTCCCGGGATCAGTTGTGCGAACACAGGGATTTGGTGCTCAGACACCTCAGCCAGTTGGGTCTTCAGGTCAACTGGGAAAAGAGCAAACTCGCCCGGTGCAGAGGATCTCTTTTCTCAGTATGGAGTTGGATTCAGTCGAACAGATAGCACGCCTCACAGAGGAACGTGCTCAGTCGGTGTTGAACTGCCTGAATACGTTCAACGGCAGGACAGCGGTTCCACTGAAATTTTTTCAGAGGCTCCTGGGGCATATGGCAGCCGCAGCGGCAGTAACTCCGCTCGGTCTGCTTCATATGAGACCGCTTCAACACTGGCTCCACGGCCGGGTCCCGAGATGGGCGTGGCAACGCGGCACGTTCCGGGTGGCAATCACTCAGGAGTGCCGCCAAACCTTCAGTCTGTGGTCGGACCCCTTGTTTCTTCAGGCTGGAGTACCCCTAGAGCAGGTGTCCCGGCATGCTGTGGTATTCACGGATGCCTCTGCCACGGGCTGGGGTGCCACGTACAACGGGCATGCAGTGTCAGGGGTGTGGACGGGCCCCCATCTGCATTGGCACATCAACTGCCTCGAGTTGCTAGCGGTACGCCTTGCTCTGAGCCGCCTCAAAGGGCCGCTACGGGGCAAGCATGTACTGGTCCGGACGGACAACACTGCGACCGTTGCGTACATCAACCGTCAAGGTGGTCTACGCTCCCGTCGCATGTCGCAACTCGCCCGCCATCTCCTCCTCTGGAGTCAGAAGCATCTGAGGTCGCTTCGTGCCATTCATATTCCCGGTGTGCTCAACCGTGTGGCCGACGAGCTTTCACGAGCTGCGCTGCCAGGACAGTGGCGACTCCACCCCCAGGTGGTCCAGCTGATTTGGAGAGAGTTCGGAGAGGCTCAGGCAGACCTGTTTGCCTCACCAGAAACCTCCCATTGCCGGTTGTTTTACTCCCTGTCCGGGGGAACACTCGGAACAGACGCACTGGCGCACAGCTGGCCCCGGGGCCTTCGCAAATATGCGTTTCGCCCAGTGAGCCTACTTGCACAGACCCTGTGCAAAGTCAGGGAGGACGAGGAGCAGGTCCTGCTAGTTGCGCCCTATTGGCCCAACCGGACCTGGTTCCCAGAACTCTCACTCCTCGCGACAGCCCCTCCCTGGCCCATTCCTCTGAGGAAGGACCTTCTTTCTCAGAGACGGGGCACTCTCTGGCACCCGCGTCCACACCTCTGGAAACTCCATGTCTGGTCCCTGGACGGGACGCGGAGGTTCTAGGTGACTTACCCCCCGAGGTACTTAACACCATCACTTCGGCGCGTGCTCCGTCTACGAGACGGGCTTACGCCTTGAAGTGGAACCTGTTCGTCGAGTGGTGTTCTTCTCGTCGAGAGGACCCCCGAAGATGCTCAATCGGTGTTGTGCTTTCCTTCTTGCAGCAGGGGTTGGAGCGTAGGCTGTCCCCCTCCACCCTCAAAGTCCATACTGCTGCTATCTCCGCATATCATGACCACATAGATGGCAAATCTGTTGGTCAGCACGACCTGGTCGTCAGGTTCCTTAGGGGGGCGAGGCGGTTAAATCCTCCTCGTCCTCCCTCCATACCCTCTTGGGACCTTGCTCTGGTGCTGAGAGCACTTCAGATTGCTCCCCTTGAGCCCTTGCAATCAGCAGACTTAAAGATTCTGTCTAAGAAGACTTTGCTGCTGGTTGCATTGGCCTCCATCAAGAGGGTAGGGGACCTGCAGTCTTTTTCGATCGACAAATCGTGCCTGGAGTTCGGGCCGGGTGACGGCCATGTGGTACTGAGACCCCGGCCTGGCTATGTGCCCAAGGTTCCTACCACTCCCTTCAGGGACCAGGTAGTGAGCCTGCGAGCGCTGCCCTCGGAGGAGGCAGACCCAGCCCTGGCTTTGCTCTGTCCAGTTCGCGCTTTGCGACTGTACATAGACAGAACTCAAAGCTTCAGGACCTCAGACCAGCTCTTTGTCTGTTACTGAGGCCAGCAAAAGGGAAAGGCTGTCTCCAAGCAGAGGATGGCCCACTGGATAGTGGATGCCATCGCCCTGGCTTACCAAGCTCAGGGCGTGCCCTGCCCGCTCAGGTTGCATGCGCACTCCACGAGAGGCGTCGCATCTTCCTGGGCGCTGGCTCGTGGCGCCTCGCTAACAGACATCTGTAGAGCTGCGGGCTGGGCGACACCTAACACGTTCGCTAGATTCTATAGCCTTCGTGTCGAGCCGGTCTCCTCCCGTGTTCTCACCTCAGGTCAGAGGCACGGAGAGGCCCCAGCTTAGTGTCGGCTTGCTGCACTTACATGCGCTTTTTTCTCCAGAGAGTCCCTACAAGGCAGACCCTGTTGAGTCCTCAGATCTCCCTTCGGCAGCCGACGTGGCGGAGCGTCTGGCGCTAGGCCTATACTCCGTTGTATCCTTGAGAACCGGGTTTAGGCTGGGTACCATATGTGTGACCCTACTGGGATCCCATATGTCTAGTTCCACGGTTGCTCCTAAACGAAGCCCGTGTCTTTCCCTCTGGGAGAACCCACCTCTCATCGAGTTGGAGTCACCCCAGTTCTTCCATATGTAGTACAGCCTACGGGTTAGTCCATATGTACTTCTCCACATAACTCCTTCGGGGAAGGATGTGGCTTCCGCAGCGTTCCCTTCCCAGCGGAAGGGTACGCTTTCCCAGCGTTATCCAATAGTCTCACTGAATGGGTTTTGGGGAACAGCAGTGATCGGCACTCTCTGTGTTAGCCCTGTCCCACCGTCCGTAGGCAAGGGGGTTCAGGTGGCTTACAACAGAGCACTGGAAGGGGGCAGCTCCTGTGGCGCTTTGGTAGGGATTCCTATTCGTCGGTCTGTCCGACGTACGTCGAACGTGACCGACTGAATGGGAACGTCTCGGTTACAAAGGTAACCCTCGTTCCCTGAAGGAGGGAACGGAGACGTACGTCCCGTCGCCACAGTCGCTGTACCCCGCTGATGCTGCCGCCTATCCGGTTCGGCTCCTCAGCGAAAACCTGAAGATGCAACGCACCTGCTGCTCGTTATATACCCGCGCTGCGAGGCGAGCAGCTGATGCATATGATTGCATGCCAATGTGCATTGGCTCGTTGTAGTTACACTCAAAGTAGATTGGCCTCTCTAGCGAGATTCCTATTCGTCGGTCTGTCCGACGTACGTCTCCGTTCCCTCCTTCAGGGAACGAGGGTTACCTTTGTAACCGAGACGTTTTCAAGTATGTCTTTTCTGAAGCTCAAACAGTAAAGCATGAGACTAGTAACACTAAGGTCATGGGTTCTATTCCCAGTGAAAGCAAAACTGATCAAATGTACCTTGAATGCAATGTAAGTTGCTTGTATGCGACGAGAATACTTTTTGTGTGCAAAGACAAAACAAAAATAACGACTTGAATCAACAAATTTGTCTCTCCCCTGCCATTCTCCTACACTGTTTACATTCAGCGTTTCCAGGGGCCTGTACCATGAAGCCGGATTAGCTGGCTAGCCAGGTAAGTTTCAGATTAGTTTGCGCCAATCCTGGGTTTTAGGTACCATGAAAGTGACTTGGCTTTTAGTGGTGTTCATCACTTACGCTCCACGGCAAACCTGCTCCAGGGCAGGTTATGTTCTGGTTCAGAGATCTCAAACCGAAACTGGGCCAATCGGATGTGAGCTAAATGAACTGACACATCCAACGCAATAAAGTCACGCCCAGTTTCTCGTCCTCCAAATTAAAGGTCACTATATAGTAAAAAAAAAAATAATAATAATAATTTAACAATGAAATTGTCTGGTTTTAATGATAATTACTTAGAATTATTTTATGATTTATATAATTATTATATGATATATATTATTATTAATCCAATACATACAAGCAATTTTAGTTTAGCAGTTATTATTAAGCATTTAGTTTCAATGAATATTAATATATACAGATCATATGTAATATAAATAAGCTGTAAATAAACTTTAATATGACATGTGACCTTACATTTATGAGTCTCTATCGCTATATATTATCAACTAAATAAACTAACTTCACAAGTTTCACTTGCACTGATAGAGCAAGATCATTTCTTTTATTTGTCCTCTTTCATGGACAAGTATTTTCATTAGTGTAAATGAGTTTAAATACTTCATTTTCTTCAATCTCTTAACCTTCAGCAAAAGAGTTTTGAAGCGCGCTAGCTCTCTCGTGAGAAGTGAATCATAGTTTCTCTCTGTTGCAAAGCATGTGATTGGCTGTCCACCACTGATGTCATGGATTTATGTGCACATGCTCCACAAACTCAGGATCAAAGCCTGAGTTGACAAAGAAAGTTGATGATAAGCATCATGGTACCAACAAAGCCAGATTGGAGTGGTTTGGTTTTGTCAACTCAAAACTAATCCTATAACCCTGAGTTTGTTCAACTATCATCATGGTACAGTCCCCAGGTTCTACATCAGAACGCCGGCTCAGTTTTGGCCAGCTCCTGCGTATGCGTCGTGCTGCTCACGTGAACAGCATCGGCCAATATTGAGTCGGCGTTCTGATGTAGAAGCTGGAAGCACTGAATGTTTTTGTTTTGTTTTAGCACACAAAAAGTATTCTCGTCGCTTCATAACAATAAGGTTGAACCACTGTAGAAATGTTGACTATTTTAACAATGTCTTTACTACTTTTCTGGACCTTGAATGACATTGCAATTATATTGCTTCCTATGGGGGATATAAAAACCTTTGGGATTTCATCAAAAATATTTTAATTTGTGTTCCAAAGATGAACGAAGGTCTTACAGGTTTGGAACAACATGAGGGTGAGTAATTAATGACAGAAATTTTATTTTTGGGTGAACTAACCCTTTAACACTTTTAGTTAGGTTTAGGATATGGTATAGTGTAGGTGGTACATCATTTTAAACAAGATAGAGCATACCACTCATTTCATCTACAAACTGCTGCGATACATACATCAACCAACATAACAAAACGCTACCAAATTCACATTCATCTGTTTAAGTGAGACTCACTGGACATTTCACTTTGGAATAGTTGCTTGTTACTAGAAAGCAAACTTTATTGAAAACTACTATTTAAAAAAAATAGTTATTAGTGTTTTTTATTTCCATTTTTTAAATGAGTTTGTTTGTTACTTCCCAACTATGTTGCAAGGGATGTGACAAGACAAGATCGCTCCTGTTATAATGGCCGAGGTGCTTCTCTTGTTTTCTCTGTGCCCTCTCTCCCCCTTCTCTAGGCTCTATCCTGCAGTCTGGAAACAGTACACTCACTCCACACTGTCTGTCCTTTTCCTCCAGGGAATGCCTGGACAGCACACAGTGAACACAAACTCCAGAATCCATTCTATATATACTCAAAAGCACAAGCTGACAATGAAAGCTGCAAAAAGTCAAAGTGAAAGCTATCAGAGAACCAAGGCATTTAGATAGCAGATGATTTCATAGCACCAAGACATGTTTATGAATGTGATTAAAGGAATGTTTTATGTTCAAAATACAAAATAAACAGAATCAGTGATGTGCTGTCGGACATATCACACATTTGTGTTCAACAGAACAACTAAATTTATATAGGTTTGGAACAACCTGAGGGTGAGTAAATGATAACAGAATTTTCATTTTTGGGTGAAGTACCCCTTTAACATTTCAATTCCTGCCAAATAGTCTGATCCACACTCCTGTCCAGTAGGTGGCGGTAAAGCACCTATAAGCTGGTTTGCCAACCACCAATAAAAACCTAAGAAGAAGAAGAAAACATTTCGCTCTGTTCATGACTTCTGCTGCAAACTCATTTCGAAGGATTACATAATGTTAAACAAGACTACACTTTAAAACCTTAAAATGAATACCATTTATGTAATAGTTTAACGATTTATCATGTAATAAATATTTTGTTTGCCATGGGACACAAAAGGTGCTTTCTCAGTATAGTCCTATACTGTGTGACTGACAATAGAACCATATAAAATACACAAAAACGCAACATAAATTCACCAAAGTCATCAATTTTATTAGTTCACTACAATTCAAATATTTGCAATCTATACGATTGTGAGGAACAGATCCAAATTCAGGCCTTTATTCAGCGATCTCCATTCTCAACAGAGACCGTAAATGTCAAATTCCACACTCGTTATGAATTCAGAAATTGCTGCCTCAAGAAGCGTTACGACACGTTTTACAGCAGTGATAACAAACGCTCATTAGCTGCGTCCCAATTCAGAGGTTGCATCCTTCGAAGGACGATTGCATCGCAGCAGCGTGACGAAGGCTGTTCCAATTCAAAGCCTCCTTCAATTGCGCCTCCAAATCCATCCTTCGTTTCCTGTGAAGTCCTTCGAAGGATGCCACCTCTGAATTGGAATGCAACTACAGGCTCTCGCCTGCTTCGTCACAGATTGCGACATGTCATGTTTCGGTTGGTGTGCGCCTTCATGGAGTGAAATGGGATAACATTTTCAGCTATTAATAATTAAATTTCTGTACCAACACAAAACTATTATATACCGCCAGAGAGGACTGTGACTGCAACACATTGTCATTTGGAGTACTTTTGTTGCCCATTTTGACAATTTTGCAATAAATAAATAATTATGATTACACTTGTCTGTCTGTTATATTTTTCTTTATAACTGCACATATTTTTCAGAAATGGCTATGGGTAGGTTTAGAGGTACGAGTGGGATTAGCGGCTTAAAATATCATTTTAAAGCTATATTGTTACTAAAATTGTAATTTTCCTATTTCCATTCCTGTCCATTACACTGCATTCTTTTTATATTATCTATAAAATGGTCATGTTCAGGTTTGGGGTAAGGTTTAGGGATATAAAAAAAATCTCTGTTTTTTTAGCTGTAAAAACGTAATAATGTTTAAATGTTGCCAAAACATCCATATTGTACGATTCAGCATCTATCTAAAATGTACAAATAAAGTATGTTTTATACCTGTAAATGTTACATATTAATGCCTACGTATTAACAATTGGACCAGACTAAACAGCATGTCACAGACGCCAGGAACACTTTACACTTCACAATAAAGTTCCAATGGTTAATGTAGGTTAACTAGTTACCATGAATGAACAATGAAAAATACTTCTACAGCATAATAATCTTAGTTAATGTTAATTTCTACATTTACTAATACATTATTCAAATCTAAAGTTCTATCTGTTAAAATTATTTCATGGACCTAAGCCTAACATGAACAGCAATGAACAGCTGAATTGTTATTAACTAACTGTGACGGGTGCGTAGCCCACCTCACGTTTAGCCTTACCATTGTGTTTGGTTTAATGTTTAATTTAGTTTAACATAATATGGTTTGTTACTTTTATTTAATCCCCTTATTACAAGAAATACACAGGACAAGTTTAACAAGTTAAGTTTATTAAAATCTTGAATGTATAGAAGGGTGCACACTTCTTATATTCCTTGCTGATTAACTTTACCTGAGTCCTAGATTGCTCTGGTCCATGGAGTGACGGCCGCATTCTGTGGCAGCAGACAAAGGGAGAGGCGGTGCTTCAATCTCCTAATTTGTGCTGTGCCAGAGGAAGTTGGACTGTACCATCATGTTCTGAGTTAGAGGGGATCTTTTGTGTTATGTCATTTAGGTTATCTGTTGGTTTGAGTATTTTCTTTTCTTTTGTATTTTAGGTAGATGATTGTATTATGTTAGGTATTTGATGGTGTATATTGTTCTGTGACTTGCTATTTTGTTTGAGTTTATTTGGTAAAGTTATTTGATATTTACCTTTTATTTGGTTTGGTATGTGCTAAATGGGTATTTATAGCAATGATGAGATGAGCAGAGGTTAGTTGGGGTTGTCCAGTCATAGTAACATCCTGGGCAACTGACCTTAGTTGTAGTTTTTTGTTATCTTGTTAACAGGGGAGTTATTTTTCTTTGATTGTTTACTTTTTTTTTTTTTTTTTTTAAATTCCTTTTGTATATACTTTGGAAATGATTTTCAACTTCCCTGTTAAGATTATCTTTTTTGTTGGATTAAATAAACCCTTCTCGTTTTGCCTACTACCTGTCCAGCTTGTTCTTGGCCCGACCACCACACTAACATTGACAAACATTAATAAATACTGTAGCAAATGTACAGTATTGCTCATTGTTAATGTTGTTAGTTTACGTTAACTAAAGGTCCTTATTGTAATGTGTTACCTATTAGAAAATGTGTCTTATATAAAAGGGATGCGAAATTCCCTGACACTAAACCAACTATAAAAAGGTCCTAACTAGTTATAAAAAGAATCAGTCATCTGACTCACATAATTGAATCAAGAGACTCCAATAAAGACTTATTTAGTGATGGCCAATTTCAAAACACTGCTTCAGGAAGATTCAGAGCGTAATGAATCAGCGTGTCAAATCATGATTCGGATCGCGTGTCAAACTGCCAAACTGCTGAAATCACGTGACTTTGGCGCTCCGAACTGCGGATTCGACACGCTGATTCATTACGCTCCGAAGCTTCCTGAAGCAGTGTTTTGAAATCGGCCATCACTAAATTTATTTAGTTTTTTTTGGCGCACCAAAAGTATTCACGTCGCTTTATAATATTAATATTGAACCACTGTACTCACATGAACTGATTTAAGTATGTTTTTAGTACCTTTATGGATCTTGAGAGAGGAAATGTCATTGCTCCCTATGTAGGCCTCACGGAGCCATCGGATTTAAACAAAAATATCTCAATTTGCGTTCCGAAGATTAATGAAGGTCTTACGGGTCTGGAACGGCATGAGCGTGAGTAATAAATGACAGAATTTTCATTTTTGGGTGAACTAACCCTTTAATCGCTTCTTTTTATTGCCAAAAGACCTTCCCTGACTTCCTAGGTTGTCTGTGAAAGCCTGTAGACTGATTTTTCCAGGAAAATCAAAAGGATGTGACATTTACGCACGCTCCCAAGAGCCTCTTCCGTTCTCTACAGCGACAAAGTGGAGTCCAGTCCACTAACGTCAACAAACACACAGCACAACACCAACAAAACTCCAACAAAAACTAAAGTAAAAAAGTTTGCTGTTTCACAGTGACAAACAACATTAACCTGTAATGATTCAATGATGTCAATAGAAACAAATGAAACAAATGCTTATACAATGTTCAGGATAATGCCGAAAGAGCTATTCTATACTGTAATGTCAATGTCATGGAAAGGAAAGGGATTCATTCAAACTATAGGCAAACAGCCAGATTTATATAGTCTATGGTCTCAAATATACTTTGTAATCAAATTATCATAACAGTGTCATTTTAATTACCTCATCCATTTCCAACTTCTTTTTACTTTTAAAGGGCACCTATTATGCCCCTTTTTTACAAGATTTAATATAAGTCTAAGGTGTCCCCAGAGTGTGTCTGTGAAGTTTCAGCTCAAAATACCCTACAGATCATTTATTATACCATGTTGAAAATGGCAATTTTTGAGTGAAAGAAAAAAAAGCTGTTTTTGTGTCTCTTTAAATGCAAATGAGCTGCTGCTCCCCACCCCAAAGGGTGTAGCCAATAGCTTGTGTATTCTCTACTAAAAACTAAAACATGATATGTTTGGTTTTGATGATCATTTCTATCGTGGACACGCTCTCGTGACATTGCAATTCTTCATCATCATGAAAGTTTATCTTCTGCATGCGTTTTAAAGCCATATCAGTCTAAACTTCTGATATATGGTTTTCTGAGCACACACACAACGACGCATGCGGATGGCTGAAAGGGCATCCCGTGAGTAATAAACTAAGTTGTCTTTCATGTGTTATTGCGATTAAACTGTCAGATACACACAAAGCTATTTCAAAAACTCAGTTAACAAAGTTCACATAAACACAGTTGGTTATGTCTGTGAACGTATACAGCAAGTAAAGAAGTCGCAATTAGATCTGTGTATTAAAGTGAAAGCAGCATGATATACAGTACCTACTGGTATATATGCTGTTAATATGAATCAAACAACAGAAGAAAAACAAAGTCACTCACTGCTCTTGATTTAATTAACTATAGTAGCTTTAATAAGAACACATTTCTTACTTGAATGCTGCTTGAACACTACAGCTGGCTGCTCGAGCACGGAGAAAATGGCGGATAGCATCCAACTGGCTGAGGGCGGAAACTATGGTAATGCAGGACTATCAGTCAGCGGCAGTGGGCAGAGCATGAGGAATGTGACGTCACATTCCTCAGAAAATGAAAATGGCATGTATGATGAGACTGCTTTGGTTTAATGGGGATTTTAAAAAAAGAAGTGGGTAGATTTTTATCATTGTAGGGTGATTGTGTTCACACACTGCCAACACACATTTGTGTCCAAACACCATATAAAAGTGGATTTTGCATAATAGGTGCCCTTTAAGGGAAGAATAAAAAAAGAGTGAGCTGCAGTTCACTTAACAGTTATTAACATGCTATTATCGACACCTGATTCTGAATTCTACAAATAGCCCCTTTAAAAAACAACTCAGAACACATTAGCAACTGTATAGCAACTTTATATGGCCAAACACAGTCTGCACCAGGCGTATCCATTGAAAAACTCAACGAAATGCAAAGGCTTAAGGCTGTAAGGATGCATCAAAGCGAACATTCCAAATCCTTTTGTCCTGTTGTCAGAAGTAGCAGAAGAGTGTGTAGTACCTCAGAAATAGAATGGGGCAACTTTCTTCTGTCGGGACTTCAGTATAGACAGCTTTATTGATTATACAGTTGCAAGAAAAAGTATGTGAACCACTTGCAGAATCTGTGAAAATGTGAATAATTTTAACAAAATAAGAAAGATCATACAAAATGCATGTTATTTTTTAATTAGTACTGTCCTGAGTAAGATATTTTACATAAAAGATGTTTACATATAATCAACAAGACAAAAAATAGCTGAATTTGTTAAAATGACCCAGTTCAAAAGTTTGTGAACCATTGATTCTTAATACTGTGTGTGGTTACCTGGATGATCTACGACTGTTTTTTTTGTTTTGTGATGGTTGTTCATGAGTCCCTTGTTTGTTCTGAGCAGTTAAACTGAGCTCTGTTCTTCAGAAAAATCCTCCAGGTCCAGCAGATTCTTCAGTTTTCAAGGATTTTTTGCATATTTGAACCCTTTACAGCAGTGACTGAATGATTTTGGGATCCATCTTTTCACACTGAGGACAATTGAGGGACTCAAACACAACTAATAAAAAAGGTTCAAACATTCACTGATGCTCCAGAAGGAAACACAATGCATTAAGAGTCAGGGGTTGAAATATCTTACTCGGGACAGTACTAAATGAAAAATAACATGCATTTTGTATGATCTCTCTTATTTTGTTAAAATGTTTCACATTTTCACAAATTCTGCAAGTGGTTCACATACTTTTTCTTGCAACTGTAAATAATGAGTTCTGTTTGCTTTTGATGCAGTGCAATTCCTTCATCTGGTGTAGACCTGCTAATCACATTTTCTTTGGGAAGTTTAAAATTAACAAAATAATAAAGATGAAACTGAACTCTCTGTATATTCCAGACTTTTTCCCTTTAAAACATCTGCATTGTTTGATTTTTTACAGAGATTCAATTAACCAGCAGACTGGAGTCTAAAATCCCAGCCCTTCAGACTGTGGTGTACAGTTACCTCAAAGCTATTACCATTAGTCTCCTGAAACTCAAAACCCAAAGAAAGCATTGATTGGGTCTTAATTAAGAGGCTTTTACTTCACATTGGGCCTTTGCAAAGTCTGATATTCACAGCTTTGTAGCTAATGAGACATTGTTAATTTGCAGCCACAATTATTTGACACATTTGCTAAGAGTTTACTAGTAACTCAATGTATTCAAATAACTATCACTGCATAAAGACAAAGATGCACAGAACTATGCAACATAATAAAAGTACGCAGACATAACAGAGCACAGTGAGATCATTTGCACATATAATAATATTGCCTACATGTTTCCAAATTCAACTGACATAACAGAGTACTGAAACTGCCACAAGATGAGAGAAAAAAAGGCATGACACAAGCCTACCCTATTATCTACATAGGCCACCAAGTTATCATGTCTCAGAGCTTAGTTAACTCACTAATACTCTGATCCTTAAGCTTATATTTCCTTTTACAAAACACTCAATTACACTAAAATCACTTCAGGCAGTTTCAGTGGCAGAAAATGTGCTTGAAGTTCCTGAGTCAGCAACTTTCACATCAAATTAAAGATTAACACGATTTTTCCTTGAGGCATTTTTTCATGCAGGGATGCTGGCCTGCATATCCACATACATCTGTGCATCAGATGATACACACACAAGCACATACAAACCTGTTTAGACTCGCAGCATTAGGTGATGTCATCAGATGTCCAAGGTAACATTTCAAAATAATTATTCTCTCTTAGTAAATAACAGCTGGAGGAGTTATCATAAAAAGCTCTTTAAAACTGACATAATGCTGATGATGTGATAATTTTAACATATTTTGGGGTTACAAGCTCCCAAAAAGGCAAGTTTTAATGACAAAAAAAATGCTCAGGTTGTATAAATATTTAAATAAATAAATAAATAAATAAATAAAAACATGGCTTGCTGTTGGTTATATTGTAAAACATGAATTTTAAAATGTTTATAACAAGTACTAAGTTTTGATTTTCATCCAACTGAGAACGTCATCTTTTGTCAGCTCTGAAATTATTATATTAAGCATGTCCACTCCTACCCATTCCTCTTCACGTGCAAAAGATCATCACTCGTCACTTCTCAGTCAGTTAAGCAAAACACGGAAACACTATACAAGTATACACTATACTGCTATACAAGCCCAAAAGCCTAAGTTTAGAATTTTTTTATTTTTTTATTTTTATTTTTTTTTCTCTCTGGTATGTAGCCTAGATGTCTTTGGTTTTGGAACGTAAATGGCATATGCTGAAATATTCGCTTATTTACAGGTAGTGATTTACATGTAAGACAATGTTACTTACTGAATGAAGACTGAATGACACCTTGAGCTCCTGATGACCAGCCAGCAACGTGTTGCGTCTGTTTCCTATTATTTATAATTCCAACACGATATCATGCGTATCTCTTGGTACGAGTATAAACGCAGAGCAACGACATATTCCCACTAAAAATAATGAATAAGTAATTAAACGAATAACAGGCCGGATTTATTTGGCCAAATAAATCTCAAGCTGTCCCTTACAGCACTGTCTCTGTGAGAAATGAGGCTGCATGCATTTTCCCCACTGCATCACTGGCCAAATGTCATTCCTGGAATCAGATGAGGATGCTGGAGCTATATGTCCTGCGCCAGTTCTCAGGTTATGTCTTCATCAGAATAAACATTTGCCTGCCCTCAGAAATGCTTTCATATGATGTCGGAATCGTTCCGGTTGGGGTATTGGATTTAGGATGACTGGAGACAAGAGGCGTGTCCATCTGAAGACATCAATGCGCAAGTGCGCCGAGGACATCTGGTACATGTAGGCTATTACTAATAGCACTTCTCTCGTTGGGGAGGGAAAAAAAGACAATGATTCTACTTCTGATGCATGACGTCATTATTACCTATCATTCAGAATCATAATAATTCAGTGGTTAATATTAGACTGTCTTTTACTGCTGCAACACTCATGCCTTCTTTCCGTGATTAAACGTTACATTGTTGTATTTAATTAGAACCTGCAGTACTTAATCCATAAAACCCATTCCAGTTTATTATTCACAAAAATAAAATAATAAGTAGGTTATGATATATTAATTGATTTCATCACCTGTTTTCACATCCTTTTTACTTGAGGACATGAATCAAATGTTTTAACAACACATTTTTATCCAGTATCGTATAGCCTACTAATGGTTACAATAATTTTATATAATTTTAACATAATTGTTAAGGCATACTTGATATTTGCATTCATTTTCAATTCGCCATACATGGTTCAAATTTGCTGCCCAGAGCAAGATGTAGAGGCACAGCAGCGACACCTGCTGTGTGCAGTAGAATCTTGACGCAGTGGATATTATTTTAAAAATGTCCCATTTATCCCCAAAAAAAAAAAAAAAACATAAACAAAAGCATTTTCCATGTTTTCTGGTTGTGAAATGTATGCTGTGTGATCGGAAACTATAATAAAGTCTTCGCAGAAAAAAATGCTAAATTTTTTTTTTTAAATTTAAATTTTTTTTACAAAGATAAAATTACAAATAAGTTTTAGAACACCCAAATGATTACAGCTAGATTGTATTGATTTACAACAGATATATAATATTTAAGACATGTATTTAAGATATGATAACAACTTAAAGGGATAGTTCACCCAAAAATGAAAATTCTGTCATTAATTACTCACCCTCATGTCGTTCCAAACCCGTAAGACTTTGTTCATTTTCGGAACACAAATGAAGATCTTGTTGATGAAATCTGACAGCTTTCTGTCCCTCCATAGACAGCTATGCAACTGACACTCTGACTCTTCAAAAGTTCAAAAAGAGATTGTAAAACTAATCCATATGAATTGAGCAGTTTAGTCCAAATTTTCTGAAGAGACACAATCGCTTTATAGTATATGATTAACAGATTGAATTTAGGCTTTTATTCACATATAAACATTCATCAACTCACACATTAGTTGTGGTAAAGAGAAGCTCAAGCATGTTTGCTTGACGTGGTGGGAGAATCAATAAGGGTTTGTTCTCGTGTGTTACGCAGCATGTTTGAGCTTCAGCAAGAACCAATGAGTTTCATTCTTGGATGTTGCGCAACATGTTGAAAGTGAGTAATTAATGACAGAATTTTCATTTTTGTGTGAACTATCCCTTTAAATACATAAGTCAACTGCCATTTCAGTATTTTTTTCCGTGTTCTTCTGTTACTGTACCTGGTTAAGATTTAAAATTTGGTCATCCTCTGGCATTGGCTGGTATAACATCATGTGTTCTGCACTGCAGGACCTTGCTATAGGCTAAATAATGCTGATTGACACAAATGGATGAAACTGAAACATACATAATCTTAAAGGATTAGTTCACTTTCCAATTAAAATTTCATGATAATTTACTCACCCCCATGTCATCCAAGATGTTTATGTATTTCTTTCTTCAGTCAAAAAGAAACGAAGGTTTTTGAGGAAAACATTGGAGAAAACAAGTTTTTTCTCCATATAGTGGACTTCAATGGTCTCCAAGCGGTTGAAGGTAAAAATGAGTTTCAGTGGAGCTTCAAAGGGCTTTAAACGATACCAGATGAGGAATAAGGGTCTTATCTAGCGAAACAATTGGTCATTTTCTAAAAATTTTTTAAATGTATATGCTTTATATAAACAAATGATCACCTTCAAGTGGTTCCGCCAAAACTACACTTCCGTATTCTTCAAAAAGCTTACGCTGGATGTCCTACACCTTCCCTATTCAACTTACGGAACGAACGTGGCGCCAGTTCCGTTTTTAGAAGAATAGGGAAGGTGTAGGACATACAGCGTAAGCTTTTTGAAGAATACGAAAGTGCGGTTTTGGCGGAACCACTTGAAGGCGATCATTTTGTTTATATAAAGTATATACATGACAGTGAAAATGACAGATCAATTCTCTAGATAAGACCCTTATTCCTCGTCTGGTATCGTTTAAAGCCCTTTGAAGCTGCACTGAAACTGTAATTTTTACCTTCAACTGTTTGGAGACCATTGAAGTCCACTGTATGAAGAAAAATCCTTAAATGTTTTCCTCAAAAACATTCATTTCTTTTCGGCTGAAGAAAGAAGGACATGGACATCTTAGATGACATGGGGGTGAGTAAATTATCAGGAAATTTTAATTTAAAAGTGGACTAATCCTTTAATGGGGCTTCAGTTGAGGGAAATTTTTGACTGTGAAATTACACTTTAAACTTTGTTGGGTCTATGTTCAAAGTTTATGACATCCTGGAGTAAAGACTGGATAATAGCTTTAATTTATCTTTGATAACTGGATGTTTGTAAATGTGCCTGTCACATGCTGGCTTGACCTGATAATCCAAACAGAGAGGCTTAAAGCGGAAGAACAATGAACTCACATTTAATAAACATCAGGAACATTAGAGACAAACACCAGCATGAAAAATTAACACAGGACAATTAACAGAAGACAACTGTATTAAATACTCAGGATGGCAATTGGATAATGAGAGACAGGTGAAGGTGATTTGGTGTCATGGAGATTAATTAAGGGTAGCTATGGAAACAAAAAATTATGTTTTATTAACAAAGTTCGGGAGGAGCAACGTTCAAATAATCTGACTAATCATCACTTAATTTCAGCCATCTGTCAGCAATCAGTAATCAACATGTCTACCCAATCAGCATGAGTGAAGGCCTATATAGAGACACAGTGTCACCAGTGAGAGTGCCCATCATTGCCACCAGAGGGCACTCCATCCTGGACTACACACATCATTTGGACTCCATTTCCCATCTACCCTCATACCCTGGACTGATCACCCTGCACCTGCTACCCATTATGCAGTCACTCACTCACACATAAAAGACACTTGCGCCCACACCTCCATGCGAAGTCTTGATTTTCCCCGGTGATCTTTTCTGAGCGTTATTGTGAATTGCTATTCTTGTGTTTGACTGGACTGTTCCTTGTGTTTGATTCTCTGCTGCCTGCCCTGACCTTTCCCTGTTCCTGGATTCTGTACGTTTGCCGCCTGCCCTGATCTCTGCCTGTCCCTGTTTACACCTCTGCCTTGTCCTTGCCCTGTTGTGTATGCTTATTAATAAAAACTGCAAATGGATCCTAACTCCGTTGACCCAATCCTTACAGAAGACTTCGCCAAACAAGGATCCAGCGGCTTCTCCAAGGGACATTGGCCAGGTATGAACACAGCAATTCTGCTGCTAGCGCTCAAGCAGGGCACACGATCACTTGAGGGTTACATTGGGGAATATTTGGCTTTGGCTAATGGCTCAGAATTACCGGACTGTATATTAATAGACTTTTTCTGTGATGGCCTTAATCAGTCTTTAAAATCAAAAGTGATTCATGAGGGTCCTCGTTCGTCATTGGGTAGTTTTTTGGATTATGTTCTGTGGACTGTTGGTTCAGCGTTCACTGTGGGTGTCGCGGAGGAACGCTATCCTGCACTCACTCGTATGATGGCAGCCACGCTAGAACACGCTCACAAAATGGCGGCCACAACTCAAGTCACAGTTGATCTTCGTGAGTCAAGTCAAATCACTACTGATCTTTGTGAATCCAGTCAAGTCTCCGCTGATCTTCATGAATCCAGTCACATCACAGTTGATCTTCATGAGCCAAGTCAAGTTACAGTTGATCTTCGTGAGTCAAGTCAAATCACTGCTGATCTTCGTGAATCCAGCCAAGTCTCCGCTGATCGTCCAGAGCCTCGTCACGTCTCAGCGGGTCGTCCAGAGCCTCGTCACATCTCAGCGGGTCGTCCAGCGGGTCGTCCAGAGCCTCATCACGTCTCAGCGGGTCGTCCAGAGTCTCATCACGTCTCAGCGGGTCGTCCAGAGCCTCGTCACGTCTCAGCGGGTCGTCCAGAGCCTCATCACATCTCAGCGGATCAGAGGCTGTCTGTGAACTTTTGTCTTGCCCAGAATCAGCCACAGAGGATTCCTCCCTGTTTTCCGATAGTACCACTGTAGAACCTCCAGAGGTGGCGGCATCCGCTGCACATCCTCTAGAGGTGTCAGTGGTACCCAGCTATGAACTTTCACCTTGTCCTGTCACGGCTAAGGAGGCCGTCTATGAACTCTCGCCCTGTCCTGTCACGGCTAAGGAGGCTGTCTATGAACTTTCGCCCTGTCCTGTCACGGCTAAGGAGGCCGTCTATGAACTTTCGCCCTGTCCTGTCATGGCTAAGATGGCTGCCACGCCTGAGCCCTCAGCCAAGATGGCTGCCACGCCTGAGCCCTCAGCCAAGATAGCTGCCACGCCTGAGCCCTCAGCCAAGATGGCTGCCACGCCTGAGCCCTCAGCCAAGATGGCTGCCACGCCTGAGCCCTCAGCCAAGATGGCTGCCACGCCTGAGCCCTCAGCCAAGATGGCTGCCACGCCTGAGCCCTCAGCCAAGATAGCTGCCAAGCCTGAGCCCTCAGAGATTGCAGTGCTGGCCATTATGGCCACAGCCATTTGGTGTGTGTGGGCTGCACACACATTAGTTTCAATCCACAAATTCACTCCAGAGTCCACCTCAGCCAATGAGTCCACTCTAGAGTTCGCTGCTGTCCCAGAGCCCAGCCTTGTGACCCCTGAGTTCCCTGTCTGCCCTGATGTGACCACTGAGGTTGTCCCTGAGTTTCCTGTCTGCCTCGACACAACCACAGAGGTCATACCTGAGCTCCATGTTTGCCTCGACGTGACCACAGAGGTCCTTCTTGAACCGCCTGTCTGCCTCAAGACAACCAGAGAGGACGTCCTACTCAGAGCCTTGGAGGGCATTCCTGAGCTCCCTGCCTGTCCTGTTATGGCCCTAATGGCCAAAACTAACCTCTCTGTGCTTCATGTTGCAGTTTCACCTGATCAGCCTTGGTGGTTTCCAATGTTGCCAGATCTGCCCTGGTGGTCTTCTGCTTCGCCATGGTGGTCTTCAAGCCCGTCTACACTGCCGTGGTGGTCATCTGCTCCGCCGTGGGGGTCTTCAAGCCTGTCTGCACTGCTGTGGTGGTACTCTGCTTCGCCGTGGGGGTCTTCAAGCCTGTCTCCCTGGCTGTCTGTCCAGCCTTCGCTGCCCTGGCCATCTGTCCAGCCTTCTCTGCCCAGGCCATCTGCCCTGCCTCAGTCTCCAGGCCTTCAACCACTTCATGGACCTGGCCCTCCATCCCGCACACTGTTCCGCCTCCACTCCACCTCCCTCCAGGACTTTCTGGGTTTTGAGTTTAGGAGCGTCTGGAAGCCGCTCCTTAGGAGGGGGGCTATGTCACGATCACCAGTGAGAGTGCCCATCATTGCCACCAGAGGGCACTCCATCCTGTACTACACACATCATTTGGATTCCATTTCCCATCTACTCTCATACCCTGGACTGATCACTCTGCACCTGCTACCCATTATGCAATCACTCACACATAAAAGACACTTGCACCCACACCTCCACGCGAAGTCTTGATTTTCCCTGGTGATCTTTTCTAAGTGTTATTGTGAATTGCTATTCTTGTGTTTGACTGGACTGTTCCTTGTGTTTGATTCTCTGCTGCCTGCCCTGACCTTTCCCTGTTCCTGGATTCTGTATGTTTGCCGCCTGCCCTGATCTCTGCCTGTCCCTGTTTACACCTCTGCCTTGTCCTTGCCCTGTTGTGTTTGCTTAACAATAAAAACTGCAAATGGATCCTAACTCCGTTGACCCAATCCTTACACACAGTCAACTCACCTATATTCCTCAACAGTTTTTTTCAGCATCTCTCCACCACTCCATCTCCTCACACTTGCCTGGTTACTTTCCTAACCAGAAATACAGGGGGAGTACTCTGGGTTCGGGCCAAATACCGAGCTCTGAGCCCTCTCCTCAGACAGCACGCCAAATACACATACTATTACACATACTATTTACTATCTGATTATTTGTAAGTGTAAACTCGTGAAAGATGGCAATGGAAACAAGGAAACAGATAATAAATACACAGGAACTGACAACAGGCACATCAAGACAAAAGAGTATTTTGAATATTTTTGAATAAGAGTTCATGAACAAAGACACAGGGTAATCATGACAGAACCCCCCTTAAGGAGCGGATTCCAGATGCTCCTAAAACTGACAAAAAAGTCCAGGAGGGTGGTGGAGTGGAGGCGGAACGGGGAGGGATGGAGACCCAGGTCTGTGTGGCAGAAGTGGGCCTAGAGAACAAGGTATAGCCCACAGTTCCGAGAGCCAAGGCGAAGCTGGAAGTTCAGGGAGCCAGGCCGAAGTCAGCAGTGACCAGGGTGGAGCCAGCAAAGCAGGAGAACCCCACGACGGAGCAGAAGACCACCATGATGGGGCAGGCACATCTGAAGACCACAGTCGAGCCAGTTGTGCTGAAGACCACAGTAAAACTGAAACATAGAGCACAGAGTGATTATTAACAGCCATAACTGGAAGCTCAGAGATTTCAGAATCGGTTTCTGTGGCCGTGACTGGGTTTAAAAATGACAAGGCAGGCAAAGAGTTCAGATTCGGCCTCCTTGGCCATGACAGGGCAGACGGAAAGTTCGGGAGTGGCCCTTAGTGGCTGTAATAGAGACAACAGGGAGCACGGGTAAAACAGAGTTCACAAGCAGACGCCACTGCCTCTGGATGAGCTGTAGCGATCGCCACCACCTCAGGAGGAGCTGTAGTGGATGCCATCGCCTCAGGATGAGCTGTAGTGGACACCGTCGCCTCAGGAGGAGCTGTAGAAGTGTGTGTGGCCTAAACACACAAGGTGGCGGTAGCCATCACAGACAAAACAGACAACAGAGCAGTAAATCTGGAACCACCGGACTTTGATGCATTCAGACCACAAGACTTGGAAGCGCTGAGTTGTTTTCTTCAAGCCATCTTGGATATTTTCTTAGAAATATAGTATATTTATAAAGCAATGCTAATCGACATTTTTTTAGGATTATGTCACATCGGTCTGGTTTATTCTTGTTTGGTGACAGAGCTTTGACACTTCTCATTGTGAGACTGTTTGGTCTCAACTGTTTGGTTACCCACATTCTTCAAAATAACTTTTATGTTCAACAGAAGAAAGAAACTCATTCAGGTTTAAAACAACTTGAGAGTGAGTGAACTATCCCTTTAATGTTAATAAAACAACAAACACAGAGATAATCACTTATTTAATACAGTGGATTTAATAAGAATCAATGTATAATTTATACAGTGAAGTGTATATAGTGTTTTATATTTATAATTGTTCATTCAACTTCTT
Organism: Ctenopharyngodon idella; assembly: GCF_019924925.1. Lineage (NCBI taxonomy): Eukaryota > Metazoa > Chordata > Actinopteri > Cypriniformes > Xenocyprididae > Ctenopharyngodon > Ctenopharyngodon idella. Next base: position 30,720,087 of record NC_067228.1, read on the forward strand.
ACTTGAATGCTACTGTTAAATACACCTACTGTAGCTGAAAAAATAAAGCACTGTTTATTTCATTTGTATATTATGTTGTGTATATGTATATACACATTAAAAATATAAACCAATCAGCTTCATGTTTACTTCATGTAAATAAGAGGCTGCAGTAACTTATTTCCGCTAATTTCCATATTTTTAAAATGACATCCATCATTTTGAGATAAAGTCAGAATAGCATTTCAAATATAGCATGTCTAGCTTCCTATTTTTAAACAGGAGATTTAAATAATTAAATAATAAATAGGATATTATTTTCCTATTATTAAATTAAATATGAATTTATTCTTATTATTCCAAGAATATGACATCTTATTTAGGCTACAGCAGACAATCATGCAACTGACCACGTGAGCAGCACAAAACTCGCCCCTCCATCGTGAATAGATCACCATCCGAATACATGAGTTCCCTTTCGAAAGGGAACTCGAGCTGTGTCAGAGCGCTAGGGAAACGCCTCTGCGTGAACCAGTTTCTGAAACACTTATCCAATCTCGGCAATAACATACTGACCGGCGACAGCCCATGACATCATAACAATGCGACCCGCATGTATATAAGGGGCGCCACGTGTCATCCTCTAATCATCTTCAGGGACTGTCATGTGTGAAGCACTATCTGGCAAAATTAAATGCACAGAGAGGTTTACTAAGTGTGTGGATCCGTGTCCTTGCTATCTGACACTAGATGACACATACAAGCTGTGCGGCCTCTGCCTGGGGAAGAGCATGTGTGGTAAGTTCTCGAGGGAGCTGCCTATGCAAACTGTGAGCGCTTTCCTTTAAGAACGCTCTGTTCTTGTCTGGGTCTCTTCTCGAGGGAAGAGAGTTCAGCATCTGGGTTTGGTGGTTCGGGTTCTGCTCGTGCTGAGGCAGAGCGGAGACTCAGATCACGGGGCTCGTAGATACTCGCCGGACAGTTTGAGAGGGGTGTGACCGCTCACGCTGTGAGCTCGTGAGAGCTCGCAAGAGTGAACTGCTGGAAGAGGATGCATTGTCTTCTGCATCCTCAGGTCCAGCTGCGAGTGCACTTCCAGACGAGCAGGAGATGGCTGAGGAGGATAGAGAGAGTGAGTTCACTGTATCTTCTCAGCCACCCTGTCACGTGTACGCTGAGCTGTTGGAGATTATAGAACGTGCTGCCGGCAGACTACAGTTGCCATGGCAGCGCATTAGGAGAGAGACTGTGCACATTCAAAAAGAATGATGTTCGGTTTCTCTCTGGCCATAATCCTACAGCTCAAGTGAGCCTTCCATTCCTTCCTGACCTGCATACTGAGGTTGAGGCGGCGTGGAAGAACCCAATTCCTAAAAAAAAGTAAAAAAAAAAACCTTTTTAGGCTTAATAAGGGTGGAAGACCTTCACGTTTTCCATGGTGTTAGGTCGTCACCCTGTGGCCGCAGGTTGAACTGTTTGAGGTCTGGTTACTATTTAAATACTAAAGTATTTTTTTTTTTAGACCACTGTTCCCTGTGTAGGGTTTGTGTAAGGAATATGGGTATGTGTCAATGCCACTGGCTGATTATAATAATTATAATAATAAATGTTATTATTTAGCACTTTTCTTGCAAAAAATAAAATAAATTAAGGAGTGGACATTGACACTGAAAGCTCAGACTCTCCCACCTCAGCCCCTTAAAGTGACATCTCGCTTAGATGGCAGGGCATATGCGGCAGCAAGTCAGGCTGGTGCTGCTCTGCACATGATGGCTGTGTGGCAGACGCACCAGGCTGAACTGCTGAGCGACTTAGATCAGCGGCATTCAAGACGTGCATGCCACTGAGGTCTCAGAAGGCTCAGTTCTTCAACCCCAGGCGCTTCTTAGATCAGGCCTGTGGCTGGGCCTATAATGAGTATTATGATTCTGTTGGTCTGCCTTTGGCTTTGATAGTGAGAAGACCCTTTCAGGCTTGTAAGGGTGGAAGACACCACGTTTCTATGGTGGAGGTATCCTTTGTATTTCTCTTTATTAGCGAGTAAGCTGGCCCCCTCCCACTTGAGAGTGGTTTTGAGGCCGCTGCTCTGTTGCAGGCTGGCCCTCTTCAGGCCACCTTGATAGCCACCTCAGGGTAGAGTAGTTTGTCTCCTCTCCTATAGGTTTGGAGGGCTGCTTTTGCAAAGAGATGAGCACTTTGACTTCAGATAGATTAAATGTCTAGTGTTGGCCCACGGGGCCACCTGACATTGTTACCTGATTAGCGTCACTCATCCTAAGATTAATTTAGCAAAGCTAAGGCTTTATGGTATTCTTTAGCCACCTTAGTGGTGTCATTTTGAGTGATATTGCCTCCTCTGAGAGTTGCTCTATAGAGGCTGCTGCTCTGAGGAGTGCCAGGTAGATCTATGTGCTATGGGCTGGCCCTCACCCCGGCCGCCCTGATAGCTGGCCTAGGCTAGTACTAGGGATAGTGAAAGCGGTCTGTTGTACATTCCTGCCTCTGGCCCCTCATTAGTGAGCCCGCCCCCATTCTGCATGGTACAGATTGGTGTAGAGGCAGAATAGATGGTTCCCTTTTCTATTGTGATTGGTAATGCTTGCTGCGGCCTGCATTTTGGAAGTTGAGCTCATGTAGGCCCTCGCTAAGCTCCTCTTAAGCCTGCTGAACTAGCGTTCAAGCGTTGGGTTGAGTGTGGGTGGTTTTTCTATGAAAAGCCCCTATTCCCCTGGGGCTGAGTAAAGATATTATTTCTGTCATGATGGAGTCTTTGTGGTTGGCCTCCACCCTGTAGTATTCTCAGGGTTAGGCGGATAGTACTCCCTTGTAAACAAGGTGTTTTCCGAGTGCTTCGCTTATAGCTCTGTTGTTATCTGCCCTGCACCATTGTGGCTCAGGTCGAGCGGTATTTGACCTTCACTGCGGGCTGGTCATTTATTATGCTCCCTTGTAGCTCAGCATTGCCACAAGCTGACGCCCATGTTCATCTGGAGTAGTAGGCCCAGGCGGGCCTCCTCCAGGGCATTTTGGCATATGTTTGTACTCCCCTTGCTTAAAGGGTAAAAAGTGCTTTTACTGAGTGCACCGCTCGTTGGGGATGTGATAGGTCCCAGGCGTAGTTTGAATAGTAAAACTATCTCTGCTACTAGACTTGCTATAAGGTAGTAGGCCTTAACAGGCCTTCCTTCAGAGTGAGTCCCCACCATGTTGGGCCCCTAGCAGCCAGCACATGCACTGTCAGGTAGCTGGCCTTATCAGGCCTCCCTGTTAACAGCCCCAGTAAATGGGTTTTCTGGTAGCCATTTTGATCTCTGTGGCGAGCCCCCATCAGTGTGGATGTTGTAGCAACAAGACATGCTCCGGGTAGCTGGCCTTAGCAGGCCTCCCTGTGAGCGAGTCCGCAGCACTTTGGGTATGTGACAGCTAGCAGAAGTTTGCTGTCAGGTAGCAGGCCTTGACGGGCCTCCCTGTGTGCAAAGCCCCTATGGTTTGGGGTTCTTAGCAGCTAGCAATGACTTGCTTTTGGATAAGTAGGCCTTAGGAAGCCTCTTTGTGAACAAGTCCCCTATAGTACAGGTACTTTTTAACAGCAAGACTTGCCTTTTGGTTATGGCCTTAGCAGGCCTCCCTGTGAGCGAGTCCCCCTTTGGTTGGGTACTGCTAGCCAGAAGCTAGCTAGACTTGCTGTCAGTAGATGGCCTTAACAGGCCTCTCGGAAGGTGAGCCCCAACATTGTGGGTGCAGTATTTAGCCACCTAGAACTGGCTACCAGGCAGCTTGCCTTAACAGGCCGCCCCTAGCGCTCTGATGCAGCTCGAGTTCCCTTTCGAAAGGGAACATCTTAGGTTACGCATGTAGCCATGGTTCCCTGAGAACAGGGAACGAGACGCTGCGTCTCTTAGCCATGCCTCGGGGCCCGCCTGCTTACAGTCCCTTCAGACGATAAGCGGATGCCATATTATGTGGGCGCTCCTTATATACGTGCGAGTCGCATTGTTATGATGTCATGGGCTGTCACCGGTCAATATGATATTGCCGAGATTGGATAAGTGTTTCAGACACCGGTTCACGCGGAGGCGTTCCCCTAGCGCTCTGACGCAGTATCTCGTTCCCTGTTCTCAGGAAACCATGGCTACATGCGTAACCTGAGACGTTTTATCACTGAGGTGCCATGCAAATTTATTTTTACTGACGTCCACATGAGAACCATACAAATATGAAAGCAAGGGTTTTTATGAATGCTTTATGAATGCTTTCTTTTCCCCTTCAGATAAAAACAACAGAAATAGTACAGTGCACAATGAAATATTGGTACCGCAACCAGACAAAGAATCAGATCAGACTGCAGAGAAAAATTAAATCTACAGTACAGACCTGGGATGTTGGCCTGCTGTCATTGACATACAAGGCCGAAATTATTGGATCGGAAAAGGACCAGTGCCATACCAGAATCGCAGCTGTGATTTTTCTGCTTCTGAAAAACAATATAAACACCAAAAACTGACATTTTCAAAGAGCCTTTTCAGACAAAAACTTGCCGATGGTGAGTCTGTTCCATGTGACTGGCTTCTGTACTCTCCAATCAAAGGATCTGTGTTTTGTTTTGTTTGCAAACTGTTTGGAGGCATTTCACCATTTTCTGGACCATCTGGATACAGTTACTGGAAACGCGCGCACAGTCACATTCCTGATCATGAGAACTCCGAACAACACAGAGAGTGCATGGTAACTTGGGTGTCGAGGACATCTGAAAAGGGGTGGATTGATGTGGGCCTGAGGGACCAGTTAAATTTGGAGTGTCAGTACTGGGAGGATGTGCTAAAAAGGGTTGTAGCTGAAGTTTTTGTCCCCTCGATTCAGGGGCGATACTGAGACATTTAATTCCCCCAATAATGATAATTATATGGGAATACTTGAACTCATTGCTCATTGAATAAGTATTCAATGAATGCTCATTGAATACTTGAACTCATTCGATCAATTTCTGTGGAAACACATAACTCGCTTTGGAAATGCTGGTAGAGGAAAGCCGTCCTACCTGTCTAGTACAATATGTGAAGAAATTTTCAAATTGATGGGAGAAAAAGTTTATCAAAGATTGTCAACAAAATAAAATTAGCCAAGTACTTTTCTTTAAGCGTTGATTCCACGCCAGACGTTGCCCATATCGTTCAACTCACTTTCATAGCGCGATACCTTTCTCCTGAGGGAAATATAGAGGAGCGCTTTCTTGAATTTCTTCCTATTACAAGCCACACGGGGGAATCACTTTTTAACTCTGTGATGACTGTACTGAATGAGCTGGGGACTGACATAAACAATTGTTGAGGACAGTGTTACGACAATGCAAGCTATATGTCATATACAGCTATATACAGTCACGCATTTGGGAGGTAAATCCGCTGGCAAAATGGGTGCCGACAATCAGAATTTATCCACGCATAACAAAGCTGTGTGCTCGCAAAGCAAATGGACAAATTGGAAACCGCTCTTCTTTGCAAATACTGGAACTGCATACTTCAGTGTTTTGATGCAACTAGTACAGTCCTAAAGACACTGACCTTGATCTCTCCAAAGCTGTGGATTTGGTTGCATCTTTAAGGGACTTTGTTGCAGGATTGAGAGGCCATTGACAGTTTTGAAACAGCAGCAAAAGGAATGTCACTATTTCACAGGCCTACAAAAGTGACTCTCAGAGAAAGCGAAAACGTAAAAAACATGCAGATGAACCAGACAAACTTTATCAGGACTTAGAGATTCAGAAGTTTATTGCAAGTTTATCCAGAAGTTTAACACAAAAGAATATATACTGAAGAATGTTGGTTACAAGACATTTGAAGGCACCCATTGACTTCCACAGTATTTTTTTCCTATTATGAAAGTCAGGGGGTGCTGTTAACTATCATTTTAACTATCATTTAATGGTTACCAACATTCTTCGAAATATCTTCTTTTGTGTTCAGCAGAAGAAAGAAACTCATACAGGTTTGAAACTACTTGAGGGTGAGTAAATAATGACATATTTTCATTTTTGGGTGAACTATCCCTTTAAATTATTCATGGTAAAGTACTTGAGGAAGTATGACTGAAGTATGACAAATGTTTTTGCTGATTTTGGCAACCTGTTTGGAGTTCATATCTGGAGTTAATGCATTTATGTTTTAATGTGTTAAATAGCCTGGAATATTTAGTATCCAAATGTGTGCTTGTATAAAATGGAGATTTGTAAAAATATAAGAATTTTTTTTTTTTTTTTTTTAAATATTGCGGTAGAAGATACTGTGGCATGTCAATCATATGAAAGGAGGCCCTTGGTGTTGCTCAATAGATTCTTAATCTGGGCCTGGTTATCGAGCAAACAGATCGACAGAGAATGCTGTCATTACAGCCCTTACACCCCTGGACCGAGAAAACACCCATTTAAGAATGCTGTTTGTGGATTTCCGCTTCTTTTTATAGAGTTATCCCCCACAAACTGGTTCAAAAAATGAGCAGCCTGGGATTAGGCAGTTCACTGTGGACACGGGTTTTGACTTCCCGAGCAATAGACCCCAGAACATCAGGATGGGAAATCACACATCTTCCACTCTCACCATACTGAAGACTGTTCCTCTATTCATTCTTGCATCAAATTTGCTGATGATACCACCATAGTGCTGATATCTGACAGACAGCATACAGGGAGGAAGTTCAGGATCTGATAGTGGATAAATCAAACCAAGGAAATGATAGTGGACTTTAGAAAATCTAAGTGCACTCCTCCATGTGTATGCAAAGGGCATACAAAGTGCTCAGTGCACTTAGGTTTTCTAAAGTCCACTATCATTTCCTTGGTTTGATTGATCCACTATCAGATGGTTTGATTGATCCACTATCCTCTCTACCAGAGGGTAAAGAGCTTTAAGTTTCTTGGTGTGCACATCTCGGAAGTTAAAGCACCGTCATCTCCCTCATCACCTGCTGACCAATTTCTATCATTCGGCTTTACAGAGCCTCCTGACCTATTGCTGCATGGTGTGGTTCGTCAGCTGTACAGAGGAGAATAGGAAGGACTTGCGGAGGGTGGTGAGGGTGGCAGAGTGTGTCATTGGTACTGCATCACCATCCCTCAAAGACATTTACACTGGCCGACTCCGAAAGAAAGCCAGCTGTAATGGACCCCACTCACCCTGGATATCACATATACCCTCAGCTCATGAATCCTGAGCTCCAATCACTTAAACAAATTGGCAGACATCTGGAGCGATGGAATAGGAAAAGTTCCTTTGAGTTGCATTACCAGGATATCTGTAATCATCAGCAGAAATACAAGACTGCTCTCAATGCGTGACACATCTTATTACTCCTCCATCACTAAAACTGCTGCTGTTTTGTATCAGGGCTAGATTCTTCTTGTTAAAATTAAATTCAAATGTTTCCAATCTTCCCTTTCTTTCTAACCTGCTTGAAAAAGTTGTTTCCTCTACAATCTCTACAATCTTCTTGATCCCTTTCAATCTGGTTTTCTGTTATAGGCAAAATGGGCTTTCAATGAAACTTGACTGCCAAAGGCGAAAAATTTATTTTTGAAAACCATGCTACCTGACTAGAGAAGGCAGGTAGGAGTTCTCTTTTGATGCAAAGAGGTCCACCTCTGCTTGCCTGAAGATGCTCCCAATCATGCAATCTGTCTGGGGTCTCCACTAACCTGGGGATGGTCCATTCCAGGACAACACATCTGCCCCCGTGTTCATCGAGCCTGGCATGTGCACTGGTCTCACTGAGCGAAGATTCTGCTGTGCCCACAGAAGGAGGGGCTCGCCAGCTTGTTTAGCAGATGAGACCTGAGTCCTCCTTGGTGATTTATATAGGCTACCACTGTTATGCTATCCGATCAGACCAGTACATGGTGCCCCTTGAGTTCTGACTGGAACACATTGAAGGCCAGAAGCACTGCCATCATTTCCAGGCAGTTGATGTGCCAGTTCGTAGTCTGCCGTCACATAGGGCACCCCAACCCATCTTGGAGGCATCTGTCATGTCTACTTTCCTTCTGGAAACTGAGCCCGGTTTTACCCCCATTCCACGGGACCAGGGCTTTGATGCAGCCATGGGTCACCCTGAGATTGAGGCCCTCTCACCACACTAGAGGTGGGACATGGGCCTTCAACCAGTGTTGTATTGGCTGCATAACAGGCCCAGGTAAGTGCATATCGTCTCTGTAATTTCACCTTAAGGCAAGCGATGTACTCAGTGTGCTCATTCGAGGGAAGCAGGGGAGCCATGCATTAGCCACGTTTGTGGTACTACATTTTGCAACAAATGTCACTCAGATTTGCTCTTTTAAGAAGTAAAATTTGCTCTAGAAGAGTTGGTGAATAGCCACAGAGGAGAAGCTGCACCATTCTGAAACCATTCTTTCACAATTTGAGCCTGACGAATGTTGACATTGTCATCCTGGAATATGGTCCATGGTAGAATATGGTCCTGGAATATCCATGATGTGTCTTCCTACATGGTTGTTTAAAAAAATAAAAAGTTACACACTCCATCAACTAGGGTTAGAAGAACTGTTGCCAAACATATAATACACTAGAAACATAAAAATTTCTGCAATAATGATCCAATCATAGACCCTTAAGCATTTGCCTATTTTAATCCAAACAGCGAATTTTTTTTTTTTTTTTTTTTTTTTTTTTTGGGCCATGCAGTGTACTGTATATAATGCTAGTATATAATGCAGTATTGCAAGTTACTTTTTCACATTTATTGACTGACAACTCTCCTGTCCCCATGTTGAGTGCACAGGTGTTGTGCGCTGTGTAAACATGATGGATAATCTCACTTTATTAATCAATGTCTTTGCTGCTGACCTTCATTATGAGACCTGCTGCTCTAATTCAACCATACCAATAAACAAAAATGACTTTAGATTAGATTTAGAAATAAGAGTCTTGAACTTCCTTCTCCTGTATCTTATTCTTCTTTAATCCAGAATGGCAGCACAGCTGAAAGGTTTGTTTGAGCTGCGTCCTCTACTGTACAGGCGTAAATATGCTTTTCCTTCAGCCTGAGGCTCATTCATTTCACTTTTGGTGTGAAAGGGCCTTAACATTTGACAAAAATAGAACTTTTTGTTGTTATTAAAAAACAAACATGCAATCACAGCACAGGTGAGAAAAAGTAACGCAAAAGTAATACATTACTTTCCATAAAAAGTAACTAACGCAATTAGTTACTTTTTTAGGGAGTAACAGAATATTGTAATGCATTACTTTTAAAAAAGTAACTTTCTGCAACACTGTATATTTGTATGTATGTTTTTATCTTGTGCCATGTCTTTACATCATTATTTCTCTGTACAGCGACCTTGAGCTTGGGAAAGGCATGTTATAAATAAAACTTTAGTATTATTTTTATTATTATATATTGCAAATGTTGTCTTAAAATATAGTAGTCAACATTTGAAGTGGATCAAAACCTTTCATCAAAGTTGTCCTAAAACCTTCTGTTTAGGACAGTTCTTAGGACAACTTTGATGAGCTTTTTTGATCCACTTCAAATATTGACTACTGTATATGACTACAGGTGAATTTGGAGAAGCTTTGCCATTAATTTAATTTTGTACATGGTAAATGCTGCATGTTTATGGCATTAAGCTAAGCTTGAAGAAGACATTCTGAGGTGTGATGACATCAGCAACAGACATTCTCAACATCCACCAATCCCAGCTCTTCATCACAAACAAACCATTAACAAGGACAGGTCAAGTCAAGTTTATTTATATAGCACTTTATACAATACAGATTGTTTCAATGCAGCTTCATAAACAAGAAAAAAAAAACAGTATTGTTGCAATTTCAGTTGTAAAGCAGTGCTAAAGAAGACAATAGTGTCATCATTCAACTCAATTCTGTTTATGTTTTGTTCTCATTTGATAGTGTCAGTGCAATCAAATCAATAATATTGTCTTTTAAACCACAAATGAGCAGGTAACAGCAGCAAGAAACCCAAACTCCATCAGGTGACAGTAGTGGAGAAAAAAAAAAGCTTGGGAGAAACTAGTTGGGGGCCAGTTCTCCTCTGGCCTAAATGAACAAACACAGTGTGATTTGTGATTTACAGCTGCATCACAAGTCAGACTTTGTGGACTGACATTATTTTAAATTTTGCATCCAGCTCCTTCTGTTGAATAAAAGACAATGTTGGTAACCCTCTGAGATAGGTGTGTGTGTATATATATATATATATATATATATATATATATATATATATATATATATATATATATATATATATAATGGATGATTACTGGAAAATATCACTGACGCACTTTTTTTCTTTCTTTACTTGTACATGTTAACACCGTCGTTGCCATATCGAGTGTGGGTGTCCTGTTCTAGATCAGATCACACGCTAGGTGTCAGTATAACGCAGTGTAGTGCGCTAAACGTTCAGAGTATGACTTACAGAAGGTATACTTAACTAAGAACGTTTCGGGAAACATGTATTAACGTTAAGGTACAGCTTAAGGTATAATTTAAGAACGACGTAGAGTTAAGAAGGTTTCGGGAAATCCAGCCCAGAATGTTCTTTAAAAAATGAAGTGCTAATTTTAATAATTTAATGACATATTAATTTATTTAAAAAATGTTACAAATTGTATGATTTAAAAAACTTTTAGAATACCAAGACACCACATTAACTTACATTATACTTCAGACACTCACATGCCTATGAAGGGTGGTTTTTTTTTTTTTTTTTAACCATCACCTCAAACATTGTCACTGATCCACATCTGGCTTTTAAGTTCATAACTGGCCCGTTCATTTTCCAAAACTGTCAATTGTTTTAGATTTGGTATGTTATTCGGAGGACTGTAATACTACAAGTTTTGCTGTAGGTGGCGTCACAAGGCATGAACTTGTGAGTGAGGTGTCACCTCCCATCGCATCGGCTTTTTCGGTGATTTTAACCGAGCAGGTGTGATGTTGAGCAGAAGAGCTCAGTGTAGTTACTGTGAATCAGAGCAGGAGCGCGTCATGGGACGCCAGTGCGCCAAAGAAGCGACGTTGGATATGTGCGTCTGACTTTACGGACACTTTTTACGCAGTTCCTCGTGTGTTCAGACTTCCAGATCGGAACTGCCTGAATTCTTGGACTCTTCAAAGTGTTCTTTGTGGACGATCTTTTTAACAGTAGACATGAATACTACATTTAACCAAACGGACAGTGGAATCTTCTCCAACCGGACTGAGGAAATCCTCCTGTGTTGTAACTTCTCGTCGGTGGTGACGGATAACGGCTTCACGGCGGCCGCTCCGGATGAAAGAAGCCTCTTCATCATGAGAATAGTTCAGATAGCGGTGATGTGTGTCCTCTCCCTCACCGTAGTCTTCGGGATATTTTTCCTGGGCTGTAACTTGCTCATCAAGTCGGAAGGGATGATAAACTTTTTGGTAACGGACCGGAGACCATCCAAAGAGGTAGAAGCGGTCATCGTGGGTGCGTACTAGACATGATGAGGATTACCATGACATTAAGTTTGTGGACCACCTGATGGACATGTGTTTCTATGGCCTCTTTACAAACCAGGACACAGTGTTATTTGGCCGGCTAAAAACTATTATGTGGAGATAAACTGAACGCACTGTCTCCATTTTACGCACACGCCTTTCCACTGTTACATTCAAGCGCTTCATTTAGGAGGTGAACCACCCAGATCTCAAATCAGATACAGGCATGGAGTCTTACATTTGTCATTGAAAATATGTAGGCCTATATGTGCAAACGCAGAGGAGTTGTGGCACATATTGATTGTTTTGTAATGGTTTTGGACCTCCTTTCTGTAAAACACCTTGTAAGCACTGCACGCACTAATTATTTGTTGTTTAGCAAGATTAAAGCATCATGTTTAATACAATAAATTCGTATTTCGAATAAAATTGTCTTATCTATCTCTCATATATATATATATATATATATATATATATATATATATACTTTTTTTCATAGGAACTCTGTGAAGATGTATTGTTACACTGTAAGCAAATGCTTAATGAGGTAACAAATATTTATCCAAGTCAAACATATTATTTAAATGACCGAAACAACTGAACAAACCAGGCAATGAATGTTATTTTAACGGTCAGAACAGGTATAAGTGTCTCTTAGTCATAACTACACATATTCATTCACTTTAAATTAAGGTGTCATTAAAAATAGTTTGCTAGTGTGTTACAGTACATTTTAGTTTTATATTTTATTCTGACATCTGACATCTAGCATTTTCAGATCAATTTAGAGTCACACAAATACAGTACTGCTTCGGCAAAGGAAACTTTCCGTTTAGCCTGTATATAAAATTGCCCCATTTTCTCTGTTTATTCTTTTTTTAAACTTGCATCCATGAATTTAAAGATCAGAATTATTGTCACTATATATCTATATGGTGAGTGATATACAGTAACATGACTTTTTTAATGAGCATGGCATAAAAAAATAAACAGTAGATATTTTCCTTAAACATCTTTGTGCCTATACTTTTCAGTCTTCCTGTCCTGCATGCAGGCACAGTAAAATATTTGGGGACATTTATAAATAACACTCTATAAGACAATCGTACACACAACACACTTTTGCAGACCATTTTCAGACCACATAATTTTAAGTTCTAAAGGTTTTACAAACAAGATGATAATCCTTTTCCGTCTCTTATTATCCACAACTTATAAATTCATTAGGTGATCATTTAGTTAAAGTTTGTGGATTGTTTGTTTGAACGTGCAATAAAGCAATAGAATAGTGCATTTTAAAAGCAAATAAAATGGGTTTTCTGTTGCTTAGGTCTGGATAATTAAATGGAATTAATCAGTGGTTTGAGTTCAAAGGTAAACTAATTAAATTCAGTAGGCTGTTACCTAATCAGAAAGAAACAAAGCCCATCCTGTTTCAGCCTGGCTATCAATAATCATGTTGTTTTCATTTTAATGTTTAAGCATAGACCTGTAATTTTTTATGATGTTGATATCACAAAGATTAGACTAAATTAGCCTGCACGAATGGGTAAATCTCTTCTAAATGTGTTTACCAGGGCAGGCAGAGGGCTGTTGATGAAGGAGGCCTGCCACTTTTAAGACACATCTATTTATAAGAGTGTCTGCGAAAGCTGAGAGCTTGTTAACTTCACGATGAATAATTTTGCAGCAGTCGCATCAGTACTGAGCCAGACACTATGCAGTGACTAAGAGAACCAGACTGTTTGTATAATGATGCTTTTCTACTACAGATAGGCAAATATTTAGAGTGGCTTTAATTCCTGATTATTTCAGTCCCCAGGTGTCCACCAAAAAGAAAAAAGAAAAAGAAAAAAGCTGTGATTAGCATCAACGGACTCATTCATGATTCAAAATAGCATTTGTTTAGCATCTTTACTTTAACATTTTCAGAGATCATGTTTTAGCCCTGTGTGATTTAAGTGCTTCCAGTACACTTAATGAGTCCGACCTCATGTAAGTGTTTATTTTACATAAGAGATAAAAAGAAGCGTTAGATAAAAAGAAACAGAGAGAGAAAGAGCACTGTCCAATATTAGGACATGTTTTTTGTTCAAAAGCATTTACTTTATTTCGGTTTATTGTCATCTGGTTTTAAACAGAAGTGTGTAACAGAATGTACACTTGTAGTGTATTACAAATCCCACTGTACTTCCAGATAATATAATGAAATAAAAGGCCACTTAAGTGTACTTAAAGAGAGTGCACTTTCATGACTGTTTAGTTACACTTTATTTTAAGGTGTCCGTGTTACAATGTAATTATACATTTAAGTACTGAGTAATAAGAATTAACTACATGTACTTACAATAGGGTTAGCGTTAGCTACATGTAATTATCCACAATTTATATTAATTACCATAGTGACTACATGTAACGTGTAACAAGGAATAAAGTAAAATAAAGTGTTGCCCTACACACTTAATTACATTTTTAAAAAGTGCACTTTGTAATAATGTCAAATTAAAAGTTTACTTTAAAGTACATTTTAAATCATTATGTTTTAATACTATTTTGTCATGCTTTAAAGACGTACACTTGTTTTAATGTGTTGACTAACATACTAAAGCACATGTAAAGTACTTGATTATAATTTCAATTGTAGTGTGTTATTCAGTAGTAAATATATTTTAATATACGAAATTGTAACGTCATTATTACAAATGTGTAATTGCAAATATATTTCAATACATTGCACAAGATTGGCATTAAAGGGTTAGTTCACCCAAAAATGAAAATAATGTCATTTATTACTCACCCTCATGTTGTTCTCTACACCCATAAGACCTTCGTTCATCTTTGGAACAAATTAAGATATTTTTCATGAAATCCGATGGTTCGGTGAGGCCTCTATTGCCAGCAAGTTAATTTACACTTTCAGTGCCCAGAAAGCTACTAAAGACATATTTAAAACACTTCATGTGAGTACAGTGGTTCTACCTTAATATTATAAAGTGACGAGAATATTTTTTGTGCACCAAAAAAAAAAATAAAAAAAAATAATGACTTTTCAACAATATCTAGTGATGGCCGATTTCAAAACACTGCTTTGAAGCTTTTGTTTCAAATCAGTGGTTCGGATCACGTGTCAAACTGCTGAAATCACTTGACTTTGGCGCTCCGAACCACTGATTTGAAACAAAAGCTTCGAAGCAGTGTTTTGAAATCGGCCATTTTTTGGCACACAAATAGTATTCTCATCACTTTATAATATTAAGGTAGAACCACTGTACTCACATGAACTGTTTTAAATATGTTTTTAGTAACTTTCTGGGCACTGAAAGTGTAAATTAACTTGCTGGCAATAGAGGCCTCACTGAGCCATTGGATTTCATCAAAAATATCCCAATTTGTGCTACGAACGAAGGTCTTACAGGTGTAGAACGACATGAGGGTGAGTAATAAATGACATATTTTTCATTTTTGGGTTAACTAACCCTTTAAATTATATTTTAGATAAATGCTTGTCAGTACATTCAGCAGCACACTTTAACCATATTTCAAAGACAATTATGAAATTTTATATAAAAATGTATTCTATTTAAATCCTGCTTAAGTGGGTCCAAAAGGCACTCTTAAGTTTTAACTAATTGCATGTAATATAAAATTCAATTGTAATACAATTTCGTTGAATTGCTTATAACATGCAATTAAGTGTCCAAGTAAGTATATTCTATTAAAGTATATTATTCCCATAATAAGTACTCCTTAAAAGTACAATACACTTGAAAGTATCCTAAAGTATACTAAACTTTGGCATGCTAAACATCTCCGGAGTATTTTCTCTTGAAAAGAAGTTGTTCTGTCAGAGTTTGAATGCTTGTTATGGAAGAAACAGGTTTCCGGGTGAGTGAATTGGCCTTAAAATAGAGAAGATATTGTCTTCCTCATGTCATGCCCGCTCCAGTCATGAGCCTGACTACAGGGTGGCAATCGACAGGGGATGGGGTGGCACTGCCACGAGGGGAGGTGATTGTTACAGTATATGATTATTCTGCATGACTACATCTTAACACTGTTTGCAACCACATCTTCATAAATATACAATGAACCATTGTGGATTGTGTTGAATTTATCTGTCACTGTCATAAGGAGTAGGGATAGACTGGAACACGTAGATCTCAGAGACTGGTATCTAATCCAGACACAAGGGTGCACAGTAAGTCTCCTTTATTTCCAGAGGTGAGTGATGATTACATGACGGCGCCCTGAGCTTCAGCTCATCTATCAGCTGATTGGCAGAAACGCTCAGAAGCTCAGCGGGGCTCATCAATGATCGTGATGTTGATTGACAGCTCTAGACGGCACTGTGACAGAGCCATCATTTCTGGTCCTGTGCTTGCCACAAGTAATGTTGTAGGATTGTTAGCAAGTAAGTGTTTGAGATGTACTTTGTAGGTTTTAAGGATTTATTGAATGTTTTGACTGGACAACATAAAAATAATTCTGATCAGTGTCTCCCATAGTGCAGTGGGTCTCAACTGGTTTCAGTTCAATACCAAAATTGTTAAAGGGTTAGTTCACCCAAAAATGACAATCCTGTCATTAATTACTCACCCTCAAGTCGTGCCACACCCGTAAGTCCTTTGTTCATCTTCAGAACACAAATTAAGATATTTTTGATGAAATCCAATGGTTCAGTGAGGCCTGCATTGAAAGCAAGTTAATTTAAATGTTCAAACGCCCAGAAAGGTACTAAAGACATATTTTAAACAGTTCATGTGACTACAGTGGTTCAACCTTAATGTTATAAAGCGACGAGAATACTTTTTGTGTGCCAAAAAAAAATAAAAATAAAAATAAAAATAACGACTTTATTTAACAATATCTAGTGATGGGCAATTTCAAAACACTGCTTCATGAAGCTTCGAAGCTTTACAAATCTTTTGTTTCAAATCAGTGGTTCAGAGAGCCAAAGTCACGTGGTTTCAGTAAACAAGGCTTCGTTACGTCATAAGTTTTTCGAAATTTCAATGGTTCACGTGATTTTTGATGACAGTTTGATATGCGCTCCGAACCATTGATTCGAAACAAAAGATTTGTAAAGCTTCGTAGCTTCATGAAGCAGTGTTTTGAAATCGCCCATCACTAGATATTGTTAAATAAAGTATTATAAACAATATAAACAATTATTTTAATGCCTCACTGAGCCATCGGATTTTATGAAAAATTCAGTTCCAGTATCTTCCTTGGCATCCACCTACTGTAACTTGTGTGACAAATTAATTTCTGGCAAAATAGCATCCATTTTATGTTTCTTTTGGCAAATCTGCTTGGTATTTCAAGGCTGTAGTTTTTTTTTTTTTTTTTCTCAGAAGAACAACTCTGTTGTCCTCCAGCTGCGACACACATTGGTGCTAAGAACAATTTGTCTGAATTCAACAATGATGTTTGATGTTTACCCATTTCACGGAATGATTTCACTTGATCCGATGTTCTTTTGATTAATTGTGCAGAAACGACTGGCAGGGTTATATTGATCATAAAATCTATTTGTACAAAGAATCAAGCTCAGACCTATTGTTCTTACAGATCGCTGCATCTAAACTCACTGGGATTATAAATTGGGCCAAACTTTACTCCTGGATTTTCCAAAGTCTTCTCTATAGTTTCTAGCAGATTTTTGGAATGCCTTTTGAGTTAAAAGGGACAAACTGGGGGTATTGTTTACTAGTTAAACATGTAAACAAAATAAAATGTTTAGTCTGTGTACTCACTAATGTTGGAATCGTGTTTATCACTTCTCCTTTATTGTTTACTTTTGGGATTGCAGTATTACACTGTGTGCTAACCAGGGACAATTTGTTTGTCCATACACAAAACTGCTGTGCTCAGCAACACAATTGCAGCTAATGTGAGATTTAATATACAGTTATGTGATGTAGGATTTCATTGTGGATAGAGCTACCGAAACAAATATATATCAAGCCATTATTGTCAAAAAGTCAGAAGAGAACACAGAAGGGTCAAATATGTGCTTGTACGCCCTCAAAATGACTGTTGATGAAAATTATGAATTATATAGATATCAAAAATTCATTGATTGGCAACAAATTACCACCAGATGCAACCTGATAACCAAACAAACAGCAACAAAATGGTTGATTTCGTTTTCTGTGTTCTTGTTTTGCCTGTGTTCCCGGTCATTATTAGTTTCCATAGTTACCTAGTAGTTCCACATCTGTTCTTAATCCTGTTAACTCTGTGTGTATTTAAGCCCTTAGTTTTCTCTGTTCAGTGTTCGGTCTCGTTTATGTTAATGGGGTTGTGTTTTACTGTGATTACTGCAATCTCCTGCATGTTTGTTTTGGTTATTAATAAAGTGTTTTTGTTGGATTCTCAATCTCATCATATTTGTGCACTCATTACAACCACAGTGTTGCAATAAGCACATTAGAAGTATTTGCTAAGGCAAACTTCATTGTTACTATTGCTCATAGTTAGTGATTTGAACAAACCCCTTGCACTAGTAGTGTACATCTTAAAAGTATATTAAAAAACTTAAGTGTACTTAAAGAGAGTACATTTTAATGACTGTTTCTTAACACACTTAAGTACACTTTTAAAAATTTCCACTTTGTAATAATGTCAAATTAAAGTTTTACTTTAAAGGCCATTTTAAATCATTATGTTTTCATAATTTTTGACTAACACTAAGGCACATGTAAATTACTTAATTATAATTTTACCAGTAGTGTGGTATTCAATATATTTTACAATACAACATTACACGTATACAACATTACAAGTATATTTTAAATGTGCTAAATTGCAACCTTATTGCAATTGTGTAATTAGTAATATGTATCAATAGAAATGACATTAAAGGGATAGTTTACCCAAAAATGAAAATTCTGTAATCATTTACTAACCCTCAGGTTGTTCCAAACCTGTATGAGTTTCTTTCTTCTGCTGAACACAAAAGAAGATATTTTGAAGATTGTCGGTAAACAAACAGTTGATGGACCCCACTGACTTCCATGGTATTTTTTTTTTTTTCCATACCATTGTCACAGTCACCATCTGTATCGCCTTCCCCGGATTCCATTTCCCAGCATCCCTCTGGTTCCTCACCTGCACTCACTTGCCAATCACCTGCACCTGAAAGTCATCACCTTTGTTAGCACTCATCTCTCTCACTATAAAGACTCTCACTTCCTGCACAATGGTGTCTGGTCTCGTCAATGGAAAGCACTACGTCTACTGCAAGCACTGCGTCTCATGTACCTGTACTCCTTACCTGTTACTCACCTGTGAACCCCAGACCCCATGCAGAGCACCACGGATTCTGGCTGGGAATTTGTTGGGCAGATCGCGGCGGCAGCTCAATCCACGATCTGTTCACTTTCACGGACAGATTCTGCCGTCTCGTCCAGACCATCTCCCTGGACGATGAAAAAATCAAGAATTTGTATAGGATTGGGGTGAACTTTGTTGATCCCAGAGAGCTCCCCAATCTTACTGGTTTGGACTGGGAGGAGGCCATTTACCAGTGTCTGGAAAGCTTTTAACCACCATCGCCCTTTCTAACAGTCCAAGCATCCCTTCCCAAGCTGGCCGCCACTTCAGCATCCCGTCGCAAGATGGCCGCCGCTTCAGCGTCCCGTCGCAAAATGGCCGCCACTCCTGAACCTTGTCGCAAGATGGCCGCCAGCCCAAAGGCCCTTCCTAAGAGGGTCGCCAGTCCAGAGTCCCTTCTCAGTCCAAAGGCCCTTCTCAAGATGGCCGCCAGTCCAGAGTACCTTCTCAAGATGGCCGCCAGTCCAGGGTCCCTTTTCAAGAAGGCGGCCGCCATGCCTGAGCCCTCCGTCAAGATGGATGCCGCCACAACTGAGCCCTCAACCGTAATGGTTCCCACGCCTGTGCCCCTTGGCCTGTTAGTGGAGTATGAGGGGATGTCCTGGGATCCTGAGATGTTTCCAGACTCCGCTCCAGTCCCCGAGTCAGCTCCAGACTCCGCTCCAGTCCCCGAGTCAGCTCCAGACTCCGCTCCAGTCCCCGAGTCAGCTCCAGACTCCGCTCCAGTCCCCGAGTCAGCTCCAGACTCCGCTCCAGTCCCCGAGCCCGCTCCAGGCTCCGTTCCAGCCCACAAGCCTTTTCAAGAATCTCTTCTAGCCAAAACATTCACAAAAAGTCTCTTCTCGCCCGAGTATTTTTTTGGGGGGGGGCTATCCGTCCCCGAACTTGGTGGCCGAGCCTGGGGTCTGGGCCATGGAACCTAAAGAGCCCACCACGGCGTCCCGAGTGGCCCGCCCCTCCACGGCGTCCCGAGTGGCCCGCCCCTCCACGGCGTCCCAAGCTACCAGATCCACCGTGGCACCCCAGTCAGCTAGTACCGTCCTGGAGACTATCTGCCCTGTGTCACCTGGATCACCCATCATGTCTCCAGGACGCCCTCCCTCCCTCCCGGTTATCTATCCACGACGCGAGGACGCGCCAATCACCTGCACCTGAAAGTCATCACCTTTGTTAGCACTCATCTCTCTCACTATAAAGACTCTCACTTCCTGTACAACGGTGTCTTGTCTCGTCAATGGAAAGCACTACATCTACTGCAAGCACTGCGTCTCATGTACCTGTACTCCTTACCTGTTACTCACCTGTGATCCCCAAATCCTCTTCCATCTGTCTTCCATCGTCAGCTCTACATTCCCTGTGGACCCTTCACCTGCAAAGACATTCATCCATTCACTCTCCAGCTAAGTCACTGTTCCAAAGTGCTTGTTCATTGACTCACCCGTATTCTCTGTTGCCAGTGTCCGTGCCTCTGTTTCAAATAAACACCTGTTGACTCACTTACCTGTCTGCCTCTGTCTGTGTGCCTGACAACTATGGAAGTCAATGGGATTATCAACTGTTTGATTAAAAATATCTCTTTTTTGTGTGTGTTCAACAGAATAATGAAACTCATAAAGGTTTGGAACAACTTGAGGGTGAGTAAGTGATGAGAGAATTTTCATTTTTGGGTGAACTAACCCTTAAGTATATTTTAGTTTACCATTAGAGCTTGTTATTCAGCAGTACACTTTAACCATTACAACATAAGTCATTAATTCATACTATAAAGTGGGTCAAAAAGCAATCTAATTTCAGCTAATTGCATTTAATAATTTTAACTGCATGATAATTGCACATTTATGTGCAATTATCATGCAGTTAAGTGTCCAAAACATTACATTAAGTTCACACTTAAGCATATTCTTTTAAAGTATATTATTTCCATACTTTTAAAATTTTGCTAAAGCGTAATTCTTTTTAACAAAGGTAGGCTATAGTCTCAATCAAAAATCAATGCCCTGACCAAACACCACTCATATTTTCTTCAGTAAATCTAGATACTATGATACATTTATGACTTTACTTACGTGCCAAAAGGTTCTCATAAATGCTGAATCAATAATAAAAACACACAAATCTCTCATCACAGTGTTAGCTTTCCCATCACCTCCTTAATAATATATGATGAATTTGAGCAGTTGCCTCATCATCTACTGAGGTGTTTAATAGCACTTTACATTATTAATAATATATAACCTGCTTGTCTCAGTCAACACATCCCTTGTCTTTGTGCTGTTTATGTTTTAGCTCATTCATTTTTCAGGGTGTTGTGCGGCAGGTCTTTGGCGAAACAGCTCTGCAGTGGAGGTGTCATACTTGAGCCATGAGGGAAGAGAACAGTTGATGACTTTGAAGATTAAGGTTGCTCTCCTGAGAGTCTGAGCTATGACAAACATACTGAAAAATGTGTGAATGTGTGTGTGTCCAGGAAATACTCGACTGCATTGCCATGGTAACCTGACAGCTGTACCACAGGTGGTTCACACGGGAAACAGCAAGGATGCAGGTGTCTGTGACAAGACTGTATAATCCTGCAAAAACTGAAATAGTCCTGCATGACTGGAAACATTTGTTCTTTAGCACTTTCTGGCAGGCCATTTAACTTTCTAGGTGGTTTTTAATGGCCTGAGTCAAAAGGGCTCACCCAAATTCTCTCATGATATGGGAACTTGTATTGTTATATTACTATTGCTATATAAAAATGTAATGTTATATTATTTGGAAAAAAAACTAGCTTTAATTAAATATGAATATGTCCTGAACAATTTCAAGACTGTGGCCAAAACAAGGTTTTAAAGGATAGACTTACAGACTTTCCAATGGCATGCGCTATAAAGGTCCTACTAGATCATCTCATTTTCACAAATCGCAACTTTTAAAACATTTTTATGGAGATTTTGTCAACTGAAAGTTTTTTTTTTTGTTGTTTTTGTTTTTGTTTTTTGGAAAGACGTTTCGTCAGCTGAACAATCAGTATGTTGTTAAACATCAGTACAAACCATTGAACACACAGTAATTCTATCCCTCACAGTCTTGTTTTCATTAATCAAAAATTAAACATGGCGCTACCCTGACTAAGTTCTGTATCAAAAAGGAAATTTCCAGTTCTGTCTGGGGTCCCTCCTTCAGTTTAAGTCTATGGGAAAGTCTATTTTTTGAGACTGTTCTCCTCCAAAAAATGACCCTATAGGTCGTTTTTTCAAGCACCTTATTACGACCTACATTTATGCTTTAAAGTCATGCGCCTTCTAGCTGGCGTAAAAATAATGACAGTATCGTGTTACGTCTGTCGTCATGAAATGACGTATGACCGTCGTTACCAATCAAAAAGCGTGTTCATTTAAATGCAACATGTAGACTTTTTACACAGTCCCTTACCCACCGGTTGTCCTATTTCCATTCAGCAAAACCCTAAACCCAACCCAACCCATAGTGATTTATAGTGCATATACATTTTATGAGCACATGCGTTCCCTGGGATTGAACCCACAATCCCATGTTCACATGATTGCGTATAATAGAAAACACTTTTTGGAAACAAGAAAAAAAAATAAGCTTGTAAAGTTTTTTTTGTTTGTTTGTTTGTTTGTTTGTTTGTTTTTTGTTTTTTGCTTTTTGTTCATACCATAATACAAAGAGTACATGAAATTGTGGGGGAAATGGGGTAGAATGGGATTGGGAATTGCCACAAGGCAGATTCAGACTGAAGTATGCACACCATGACTTAACACCACTAAGCCAAGCTATTTTGTAGCTTTTTCCATGGATCAATGATTTTGCTCTAAATTCCTGATAATGAAACTTCAAGAGTGCAGATAACAGAGTTCTCTTCACACAAGTGCAAAGGTGTGGAGTTGAACTGGCCACTTATGCCAGTTCAACTCCACATATACAAATGGTTTGTCTGCCACAGCACCCAAGTCATCTCAACATGCTGTTTACACATCTAGCTTAACCGTCCCAATGTGCCAATAAGGGAAGAATGTAATATATTGCTATTATTTTAATATTTTATAGTTTGAAAGAAGGTTAAGCTTTATCTTTTGTCCCCAGGCTATATAGGGAGGATGTTGGCAAGACAGGTAACATTATCCTAGTCATTTTTTATTTTTTTGACAATATTAAAGAAATATTTTCTCTCAGTTAAAGTAAATCATCTGCAGCTCTGGTGATGTTTTAAGTATCTCTCTCTGTCTAATTCTCTCTCTCGTGTCACTGGATTTCAGTAGCATCTATATGTATTTTTTATCTAAAAAATTGAGAGTCTCTCTGTAGACTTTTAGCATCTCTCTTCTCTGCTTCATCGTGACTGCTCCATCTATATTTCAGATTACATGAGATACTGTCCTTTCCCACATGTGTAATGTGCTTGAATAATTTCTGTGATGCATGTTCCTTTTGCAGGGTCAGTTTTTTGCTGTTTTGGATCGCAATGTACTAGTTAAGGCTTTTGACAGTTGCTAATTTTAATTTAATTGACACAATGGGACTTGAGCAACTCAATCTATTTCTTCCCGCCCAGAAGAACTCTATTGTAAAAGTAGAAACCTAAGTTTTAGGTGCTGTTGTTGGTAGTGTATATAGTGATAGATGAATTTTTAATTTGTGTCTACTAATTTATGCATTTGTTGGCACACGTTCACCCTCACACGCGTGGCTATGAGACCATATTTCCCAAATGGTGATAAGTCCCACAGCACATGAAATATTGGTCTTTCTTCATCTTTTGGAGAGAGTATGTTAACATAGCATGATATTTCAATAAGAAATATCTTTGAGTAATCATTGTGCCTTCAAGATCCCCAAAAACCTCTGATCCAGAACATTATAGAACAAGATTTATTTTAAATAATCTTCACTGTCTTTTAAAATCCATACATTGCACACATTCTGTTTGTCTCTACATTTACATTTATCAGTACAGTTCTCTGAAGTATAATATGCTGATGTGGCATGCAGATATTCTTCTGAGGCAGAAATAATGTCTTCAAAACATCTCTTTCGACTGACTTTGAAGTAAATGTTTTCAGTGGTCAGTTAAATTCAGGTCAAAACAGAGAGCAAACCCTCCAAATTTGCCAGTGCTATTTTTGCCCCTGGTTACTGTTTTAATTGGGACGTGCTGTACTTTCAGAACTGGAGTGTTTGGTAATGAGTTTTCTCTTACCAGTTGATGACGATGGTCTGATTGACTTTTATACAAGGCCGTAACCAGCACAGACACTGCCCTCCCCATGTTTTGATTTGTTGTTAGTCAAAATGGGTTTTTCTTTTAATAACCGATGATTATATTTTAACTTTATAAATTATAGTTATATATAAGTTCTGTTAAAGTTTTTATAGAGATTTTATAGCATCAGTGATTGTTACAGCCTATTTACTATAACAATGGTTTGAGTTTGGAGCTCTGTCAAGTTGATTCTTAATCCTCTGTTTTCATCTAAAAACTATATCATTCTCTCTTTCTACAGCGGGTGAACATATCCCTGATATTCTATATAAAAAACAATCTGAACTCTTTGATATTGCTAGTTTTATTCGATTTCCCAAACATTTGCTACTAGCTGTACCCCTGTTTTTTTTTTTTTACACAAAATTACACTTTATGTGTTCTAATAGCGAAGGTATCAGATGCAGGTGAGGACACATTCGAGCTGCACATAGTGCAGTTGGAGCTGGAGGCCACGGAGAAGCAGATCCGTGACCTACTAGAGAAGCAGTCCCAGCTGCGAGAGCGGAGAACCATGCTGGAAACATCCCGGGCTGATGCTCACAAGTCCGTGGTAAGTTCGTGGAGCAATACTCCCACCACCTCTCTTGTCGTGCTGCACGCGGGGATGAATGTCATCAGGCTGTGGTAGTTGGAAGTTAGGAAGATGAACTTAAGGAGCCTGATCAAGACGGTACGCAGCACATTGCAATTGATGAGGATCATAGTGTCCGGAGCGCATCCCACATATCGATGAAGACATAAAAGGTTCAGTAGACTATTTACTCTAAATGAATGTTTATTGTATGGGTGTAATGTACAGAAAGTATTCTTTGTAAATAATTGTAATCTTTTCTGGGACTGACCTTTTCAGTGCTGATGGCTTGCATCCCAGCAAAATCGGTATAGATCTTCTGTCCGACAACATCTTCAAGATGCTACGCACCATATGACTATTAAGTAAAAACTCATATCAGAGTCTTTGTTGTTCTACCCACTTAATTGATAGAAGTGTGTGTAGTCCATTCTATAGAGACTGTAGGTGATGATACACGGGGCAACTTTTTGAGCAATTCTGATTGGGAACTTTCCCATTGAGAATGAGCAACAAATTTGGATACTTCAGATTGGTTGTGGGCAATTTTTTTTTTTGAGATCCTCCAATCAGAATGCTATCAGGTAACTGGCTTGGAAATTTCTGAAAAAATTAAAACAAGATGGCGGCCTCGTAGCGGCAGTGAAGCGAAGAAAAGAAGAGTGAACTTATATCTTTTTACTTTTAAATTACCAACTGGTGTCTAATTTAATGTGCACAGGCTGTAATTTAGCCATCGAATGTTTTCAGTTAAATACTAAAAATACGCATTCTGTTTAACATCTGTAGTGGCGTAGGCTGTAGGGCATATGGCATGTGAAAGTAGTGTTTGACATGATCAACTTGGGTTCGAATCCACCTTTTGCCAAACTCGCTCTTCTCCCTTTTCCAATCACAAATCAGATCGGAAAGGCATTTATATTTAATAAAAACTAAGAAAATATTTTAAAAGTTTAAGTAAAGTGCTTAACAAGTGTTTATAATAAAGTAATTCATAGGGTTGGCAATAGATTTGCTCCTCTCTGATTGGTTGCTGCCAACTGTCCGTTGCATAATTAGTTGCCCTGTGTCTCACCAGGTTGCCCATTGATGGCAACATTGCCCAGCAACATTGCTCAAAAAGTTGCCCCATGTATCATCACCTTGTGTTTCTTCCCCGAATAGTGAGGTCAAATAATAAATCTACTATAGGATCTAGAAAAATCTGATCGTGATTAAATGAGATCACAAAATAAGTAAACAAAAACAATTTCTAAAGCTTAGGCTCCTAAACATTAGATCGCTCACATCTAAGGCAGTTATTGTAAATACAATGATCACAGATAGGTTTGATGTACTCCGCCTTACTGAAACCTGGCTTAAACCAAATGACTATGTCAGTCTTAATGAATCTACTCCACCAGGCTACTGTTATAAGCATGTTACACTTTCAGAAGTAAGAAAAAAAAGTTATATGCTATCTCTTGCTCTGGCTACCGTGTATAGACCTCCAGGGCCCTATGCTGATTTTCTAAAAGAGTTTGCGGATTTTCTCTCAGACCTATTAGTCAGCATCGATAGACCACTGATTGTCTGATATTTTACTGATAGAAATATTCTACCACAAAGTGATGATGTCACTGATCACTGCCTTGTAACGGGCATACTGCGTACTGCTGATATCTGCCATAACGCTCCATGTTATCGACGAGGTAGGACAATTATCCCAACCACTAAAGATAGATTCACAAATAACCTACCTGATCTGTTGAACTTGATGAAATGACTAGCAGTATGGGCACTATCTTCTCTAGTACATTAGAAACTGTTACACTTATCAGATTAAAAAATGTTAGAGAGAAGTACTGCACCATGGTACAACAGTATTACTCACACTCTCAAGAAAGAAACTTGTAACCTAGAGCACAAATGGAAACAAACTGATTTAGAAAATCGCAAATGGAAACAAACTGACTTTACAATCGTGTTGAAAGACAGTATGTCCCGCTATAAAAAAAAAGGCTCTAAAAGCCACCAGGGCCAAGCATCTCTGCAAAATCGTAAAAAATGACCAAAACAATCCAAAGTTGAATTTAGATTACTCTAAATTTTAATGTAGAAACCTGCATGTTCTGCATAGAAATTATATTCTTTGAACTGAATTATATATACTTTTTGATTTTGTTTTTGTTTTTACAATAAACTTCTGACAGCTAAAAGCCTTCATGAAATTTCAATGCATTAAATATATTTAGTGGTTAAATATTTATTACTATGGACTGATATTCATAAAATAAATAATTTAGTTTGTTACAGGTTAACAGGTGCAGCTGAAAGCACAATAGAATATCACTATCAATGCACTACCAAAGTGCAAACAGACAAAAGATGAATGGATGAATAGAATTTTCCATGTGCATTTGGGGAGCCTACATTTAATGAACAAATGTATACAAATTCATTTACAACAAGCTTAATAAAAGAAACAGAAAAATGCATCGAGAACCAATCCGGTTTTTTGTTTTTATTCCACATCCAAAGTATTTTTTCTGTAATAATTTTTACAGTGTCCTTGTTACATGTGCTATATCTACTTATACAGTATTAATAGTAAATACTAGTAAATAATGTAATAATAGAAATTACATGCAACTAACCCTAATCCAACACTAACCCTATAGTAAGTACATGTTAATTAATATTAAATGTATAATTACACTGTAAAAATGACACTTTAAAATAGTGTAACCACTTTTTTATTTCATCAAGATGGGGGGTTGTGCTTTTTTTTTTTTTTTTTTTTTTAAATAATAATAATTATCATTTATTTATTTTTCATTAAAATAGGAAGAGCTCAAGAAGGACACTGGATTTGGCAGTAAGTACTTGATAGTGCTTAATGTTATCTCGTACGGTGAAGATGACACAGTGCAGTCACTCTTGAAGGTTGAGTATTCAACATGGCTTTACTCTCTTTAAGTCTTGGTGGTGACTGAAGAGGCTTTTATTTTAAATACAACAGAGAAGATTATTAAAGTGTCTGTCAGGGAGCGTGCGGCCCAAAGTGTATGTTTTGTCATTGTTTTAGAGTACAGTAGCTTATAGATAACAGTAAGGCTAATGTATGCTTACTAAAGTCAAAAAACTTACATTTTAATTTCATGGAGACTTTAAGAAGGGGTGTTCTAGCTGTCCAGGTTTAGCAATTTCATATATATGACAGTGCCCCTGTACATAAAGTGAAATCCATAAAGTAATAATTTATTGTGTAGAAGAGGTCCACTGAACACCTTTCGGATGGAATAAAACACTGTCAGTGAGCCAGTGAGTTTTTTTTTTTTTTTTTTTTAATTAAATGTTTTTTCAAGCATATATGGGTGCACATATACAGTCATGTGAAAAAAGTTAGGACACCCTATTGAATTCCATGGTTTTCTGTATCAGGGCATAATAAAAAATCATCTGGTTAATAGAATATCACTATCAATGCACTACCAAAGTGCAAACAGACAAAAGATGAATGGATGAATAGACTTTTCCATGTGCATTTGTAACCATTGCAGTTTACCATGTTTTTGGGGAGCCTACATTTTATGAACAAATGTATACAAATTCAATTACAACAAGCTTAATAAAAATCAGGTTTTTTGTTATTATTCCACATCCAAAGTATTTTTTTCTGTAATAATTTTTACAGTGTCCTTGTTACATGTGCTATATGTACTTTATACAGTATTAATAGTAAATACTAGAAATTAATGTAATAATAGAAATTACATGCAACTAACCCTAATCCAACACTAACCCTATAGTAAGTACATGTTAATTAATATTAATTAACATGTATTTTTGCTAAATAAATAATGAAATGACTAGCAGTATGGGCACTATAAATAATGACACGGTGTGATGTGTCATGTGTTTTTGTTCATCTGAGGTTTTATTTTCCACATTTTAAGACCTGCCAAGCACTAGATGATTTTTTTTATTATGTCCTGATATGGAAAACCATGGAATTCAATAGGGTGTCCTAACTTTTTCACATGACTGTACACATATTTCTGTCAATGTAGTGTCTGCCTTGAATAGATTATAATGTTATTGTTAAAAAGTACAGTTTCTCTGTAGATACATTTTTTAACCTTTGTGTTTTATTACATTTATTTATAATATTTGATATGACATTTCATTATTATATTATATTATATTATATTATATTATATTATCATCATAAATTTGATATGATTATCATCATAAGCTATGATTTGTGAATGTGTGATTTTCCTGGATAGCTGTATTGCCACCTGGACGCTGTCATGGCCTGTCATCGTGGTGACAGCACAGCTTGCCACAACACCTGTTCAAAGCAATTAGCAACACATGCTGTGTGTATGAGAGGTGGTCAACTCTCACCTTATACTTTCAAGGGCTGACCAAAAAAAAAAAAAAGCAATGGGGCAAATTGTTAGGGATTCTTCTTCACTTTGGCACTTTAAAATCTGCAGGTTTGAAAGCAGTGTCTTGATTTGAAAGCCATAAGGTTGTAACAGAGTCAATATAAAGCTGCTCTTTTACTGTCTTTGACCTCTGGATAGGAGTTCATTTACCCCAATAGTAACTTAGTCATAATAAAATTTAAAGAGGTAATTCACCTCTGGCAAAATGGGCTTTCAATTAAACTTGGCTGCATAAGTTTTTTTTTTTTTTTAATTGGTGCTACCTGACCAGAGAAAACAGAGGAAAATGGCTGTTGTCTTTCTTTTTGCCAAATAGGTTGGAAAACGTCAACACTCATGATTAGGGGTGGGAATCTTTAGTCACCTCACGATCCGATCCGATCCGATTCTGGGAGTCACGATCTGATTCCCAAATGATTCTTGATCTATTTTTTTATTTTTTATTAATTAATTAGCTTACCAACTTGAAAACTTGAAAATCCTTACATTTACATATCCTTACATAAGTAATTATAAGTAGGCCTACTTTTTAAAATAATTACAAATTGAAAAAAATTAATTAAAACAATTGTATGTTAAGAATTTTAAACTAATATAACTTCAAAACACAAGCAAGTAGCAAATAATAAAGAGGAGCAACGAAACATATTACAAGTGTGACCGGTTAAGTTTCTTTAATATTTGTTTCTTAATGGTGTATATTTTAACTCGGAAGACACGCCCACTGGCGTGGAGCTGCGTTCTGACATGGAGCACACCTGTGTGGCGCAATCATCGAAGTGTGTTAGTGGCTTTATAAAAAGCATGTCTAAGTGTGGCGTTGTGATTCTTCTGTGTGCATGTTGTGGGCAGAAAAGGTCTTTTGGCTTATATTTCCTGTTGCTTTCCCTTGGAATGTGTGCGTGAAGTGACGCATAACCTGATATTGCTGAGTTCAACATGTTCCTGGGTCAACATTTTTGTTGATCCTGAAACAACATTCAAATCAACCAATCAGATTTGAGGGACAAGTTTACAGATTATGTCAAGTTTAGGCTTAAAATCATGAATTGGTGCTTCTACATCAGTGTTATTCATCTATCATTTCCCTCTGATTTTTGGGATAACTTATAGGTAGGGTTAGGTTTAGGGGTAGGAATAGGGTTAAGACTAAATTTTCAGACTAGAATGTTGTTCCAGGATCAACAAAATATGTTGACCCAGGAACTCATCTAACTCAGCAATATCAGGATGTGCTGAAGTGACGATTGAGCGCAGGTAGCATAAAGTTACAATAGTCTGAATCTTGCTTGGGCGGTGCGGCCTAAGAGCGCTAGCTGCTGTTTTATACCTGATTTATATACGTGTTTTATACATGTTTCATTGACTGATTTCATATATCCGTTTCATATTGCTTTTTCACCGAGGATACGACTGGCTGTGGACGTCGCGGTTTTGAACCACTGATTTACAGTTTTTAAAGATTATTCTGCCCAATTTATCTGTACGACAAGTTTGAATAAGTGTTGAACGCTTTCGTCCTTCGTGCAAGTATATTAAACTAACATGATTTGTATTCTTCTTTAGTGAAGCAGCCTGGACTACTTGAGTGATTTTGTATTTTTGTTTTATCACTTGCTTTAAGAATTATGCACTGATTGCTGTGTGGTTTGTTCCTTCTGTTAAAGTGGACTTATACTAGTTTCATAGTAACTGTGGGTAAATAACTGGTAAACTGTTTAAGAGATACTTTTTTTTTTTTTTAGAGTTATTTTTAGAGTTAATGATTTTTGTGGAATAAATTTATACTAATTTGGAAAGTCACGTCTCTGTCTTTAATTTCAACCGAACCAGCAGGGTCCTTCATCTTATTGTACTTCCTTTTGGTTGAATTCTTTTTTTGGGGGTGTATTTTATTTTTCCTGGGTAGAGAAATAATCTAGGTGGTGTAGTCTGGGTTTCTTTTTCTACTTTTAGCCAAAGGTTACACAAGCAATAAACAAAGAGTGCTTTCAGTATTTAAGATTATCTGAACGTTTTCTTTCTCATGTTTACTGTCATTTGATTGTTACAAGACCGCGGGAGATCTAATAAGTTGCATTCACGCACACGGATCTCTTTTGAAATATAATAAGTAATACGGTTTGTCCTGTCCATTTAATCCCTTAAGACAAAACTGACTGTTTACATTAATTTTGCGTCATAAAACCATTTCGAGACGCAAGTACATTAAACCACTTACACAGAGTTGCGCACAGCCGTATGCGCGAGCACTCTTCACAAACAAAGCGTCGGCATTTGAAATTAAAAGCAGCCTTCTGTAAGTGAGTTTCATATTTTAAATATATAAGTTCACTGCATTCCAAACGACATAAATGATGTCTTTGTAGAGTATTTGTAAGGAAAATACAGATGTACGAGACCGCGCACAGCAACATCAAACAAAGCGCGTCTCTCACAAGTGCATCATGTGCAGTGAAGCCCGCGAATGTCATTGTAATTCACTTCAACCTTTCCAAACTTTATGAAAAATTATTTTACGTAAGGTTCGAGTGGTGTAGGTGTGTGAGGAATTGGAAGCAACAGAATTCGGGTGTTTCTAAAGCACACTCGGCGTCATCGCACATCTAAATAAAAACGAAGAGAAATTCTCAAAATCGATCCAGAATTGCTGGAGAGAGAATTGCAATGTATCAATGGATCGATTTTTTTTCTCCTACCCCTACTCATAATGCACTGCGTCCAAGACCACCCCCAGTCTGCTCCTATTGGATAGGCTTGACCAGAGTCAAATACCGCCTTGGTGCTTGAGTAGGAAATACTTCTTAGCAAACTTTTAGTCATAATGTCGACCCAGGTGCAATAATTGTAAACATTTAGCTTAAACATTTAGACAAAGATTTAACATTTAGCGGGAGTATTTTCGGTTTCCAGTGAAGGATCCAGAGCGTTGTAAGTAGCAGATAAAGGTTGCAAAGAAACAAGAGAGATCACTGCTATGAAATATCAACTGCAAGTGTTAACAGATAATGAATGAACAGCGACCCATATAGGATAGACGAAATCATTGATATTTTTCACTTGCTCATGGAATACAATCACTTCTGCATGGACAGTCACATACATCTAGTTCAGGGGTGACAAACTTCGGTCCTGAAGTGCCACAGTCCTGCAGATTTCAACTCCAACCCTGAATAGGGAACGAGACGCTGCGTCGAGACGCGGTGGGAACGCCTCTGCGTGATTGCGTCGTGAAGCACGTGTAAACTGTCCAATAGTGTGACGGAACATCATAGGCGGACCAGGAAACTATAAAGCATACCCAGAACAAAGAACGCTAGCTTCTGATTGGATGAAGCAAGGTGCTCTCAGGCATGCCGGAGTATGGCAGGGCGACGCAACGTCTCGTTCCCTATTCAGGGAACCAGGGTTACAGACATAACCCGAGACGTTCCCTTTCATGGGAACTCGAGCTGCGTCGAGATGCGGTGGGAACACCATACCCACTACGCCATAATATCAAATGCCTGAGTGTATCAAGACAAAGAACAGAAGACCCCAGAGTGGAGCCAAGATCCAGGTTATAGAACCTGACGAAGGTGTGAGGTGAGGACCACCCTGCTGCATTGCAAATGTCCTGCAGGGAGACCCCAGAGATCAAAGCTTTAGAAGCAGCCATATTCCTAGTTGAATGAGCCCGAACTGCTAAAGGTGAGGGCCGTCCAATGGACTCATAAGCGAGTGAGATGGCCTCAACTACCCACTTGCTTATTCTCTGCTTGGATGCAGGGCACCCGTTCCTGGGTGACCCAAAACAGACAAATAATTGATCTGATTTAAGCCACAGCAGCTCTGTGGACATAAGCATCTAGCGCCCGAACAGGGCAAAGCAGATTGAGTTTTTCCTGATCAGCATTATAGGACCTACAGTATTAGTAGGGACCTTAGGCACATAACCCGGTCTTGGGTGAAGAAAAGCTTTAACCATGCCTGGAGCAAATTCCAGACATGATGGAGCAACCGACAGGCCTGCAAGTCTCCAATTCTTAAGAGACGAAATGGCCAGAAGAATATGGTTTTTTAGAGTGAGGAACTTTTCTGGAACCTCATCCAGTGGTTCAAATGGAGCCAGGGTAAGACCCTCCAAAACAATGGCTAAGTCCCAAGTCGGTGTTCTAGTGCGCTGAACAGGCCTCAGCCTCAGAGTGCCATGAAGAAACCGTGTGACCAGCGGATTTCTCCCTACAGATGACCCATCAATGGGTTAAAGGAGATAATCCTGTGGAGAAACGTTCTTGCAAGAACTCTAGTACATGACCCACAGTGCAAAAGACTGGGTCTAGATGACATTCTCCACACCAGGAAGAAAATAATCTCCACTTAATGGCATACAATTTCCTCATAGAAGGAGCTCTAGATTAGAGAATGGTCTCTACCACCTCAGTGGAGAGACTGGAACCTATGAGCTGAGCACCCTCAGGGGCCATGCCCACAGCCTCCACAACTCCGGGTGAGGGTGCAGTATCGTTCCTCCTCCCTGTGACAGGAGATCTCGTCTGACTGGAATCTCCATAGGAGGACAGTCTAAAAGGGACACCAGGTCCGGGAACCATATTCTGGTCGGCCAGAATGGGGCTATTAGCAACAGCCAAACCCCATCCCGGTGAAGCCTCTCCAGAACTCCTGGGAGCAGAGCGAGACGCCACCTCGGCCACGTCTGTACCATAGCATTTAGCCCCAGAGGAGCTGGATGAGTGAGGGAGAACCATAACTGACAGTGAGTCATCTCCCGAGATGCAAAGAGGTCTACTTCTGCACAACCTAAATTTTTCCAAAGGAGCTCCACCACCTCGGGGTGAAGTCTCCATTCCTCGGGCGTCAGCCCCTACCTCAACAGGATGTCTGCTCCCTGATTCTGAGACCCAGGAATGTAAGCTGCCCTCAGAGAGAGCAGCTTCCCCTGGGCCCACAGGAGGATCTGATGGGCCAGCTTGCATAAGTGACGTGACCTCAGACCGTGCGGACCAACACATGATGGCTCCTCAGGTCTGGGAGGAACTGTTTGAGGGCTCGAAACACAGCCATCATTTCCAGCCGATTTATTTGCTAGGAAAATTGATGGTCCTGCCACAGACCCTGAGCTGAGCGACCACTCATGATCGCTCCCCAACCCATGAGGGAAGCATCCGTCATTAGCATTACGCGATGACAATGAACTCCCAACACAGGCCCTTGGGACAGGAACCAAGGCTTTTTCCACATGACTAAGGCACGAAGGCATCGCCACGTGACCTTGATCATGCGAAACAGATTTCCCCTCGGGGAGAATCCCTTCCCTGCTCCTGTTTTTTAAACAATGAAGTACCGGCTGTAAAACCCTGACTCCCTGCTGGGAAGAGGGACCCGTTCTATTGCCTCCTTTTGCAGAAGAGCCTGTATGACCAGAGCCTGCTTGGGGTTTACCACTGTGGACAAAACCCCTCTGTCTGCAGGACCCATTGAGAAATATTTGGTAGAAGTTTCCACGCTACCAAAAATCTATTAAGGGAACCAATCTCTCAAGACTGGTCTCTGGTATAAGACGAGTGGCCAACTCAGTGCCC
Organism: Ctenopharyngodon idella; assembly: GCF_019924925.1. Classification (NCBI taxonomy): domain Eukaryota; kingdom Metazoa; phylum Chordata; class Actinopteri; order Cypriniformes; family Xenocyprididae; genus Ctenopharyngodon; species Ctenopharyngodon idella. The sequence continues at coordinate 30,754,760 of NC_067228.1, forward strand.
TGAAGCGGTGAACCAGCAGGGAACAACTGAACTGGCCCCTCTAAAACCCTCCTCAGAGGGAGCGAACGTCCTAGAGCCACTACGTTTCCGGGCGGACACTGAGACATATGTTCGCTGAGAACCGCTGCACCCTGAAGCACATGAGGTGGCAGGGTTGGCAGAACAGCTCCCTGAGAGCACCGAGGGAAGACAGGCACCATGTAAAGAGGCGAACACTGACTCGCCCTGGAGGGGATCGACACTAAGGGAACCAGTCTCTCGAGACTGACTTCTAGTGCAACACGAGCGACCAGCTCAGTGCCCTGAAGCGGCGAACCGGCAGGGAACAACTGAACTGGCCCCTCTGAGACCCTCCTCAGAGGGAGCGAACATCCTAGCGCCGCTCCGGAGGCGTCCTTTTTCGGAACAATGAAGTAACGGCTGTAAATCCTGACAGCTTGCTGGGAGGTGGAACCCGTTCTATAGCCCCTTTTTGAAAGAGAGTCAGAACTTCTTGTTCCATAACCAGAGACTGCTCCGGGTCCACTACTGTAGTGAGAACCTCATTAAATCTGGGCGGGCAAAACCTGAACTGTATTCTGTAGCCCTTTTCTATTATATGCAGTACCCATAGAGATATATTCAACAGACATTTCCATTCCGCCAGAAACTCCACTAAGGGAACCAGTCTCTCGAGACTGGCCTCTGGTATTGGATGAACGGTCAGACCAGTGCCCTGAAATGGCGAACCGGCAGGGAACATCTGAACTGACCGCTCTACGACCCTCCTCGGAGGATTGCTGGAAACTGCTGCGCCCTGAAGCACACGAGGGGTTGGCAGACCGACCTCCTTTTTTTTTTTTTTTTTTTTTTAATTCCTCGGAATTTAATGTAGCCAGATATCAAACAGACAAGTAAAAACTGTCTGGATGAAAGGCTGAATAAAGTATTTTCATACAGACCTATGCTTTTCAAAGCAGACAATATTTCATTTAATTCTCAAATTAAATGCAGCCAGAAAACAAACAGACAAGAATGGCTGAATGACAGGCTGAATATATTAGAATACAAAAAGAATTATAGCTCGTAATATATATATATATATATATATATATATATATATATATATATATATACGGGCACGATACACAAAGCGCTTGCTGAAGACACAGAAGCTAGCATTCTTTGTTCAGGGTATGCTTTATAGTTTCATGGTCTGTGACGTTCTTGTGACGTTCTGTGACGGTCCTGCCTATGACGTTCCATCACGCTATTGGACAGTTTACACATGTGCTTCACGACGCAATCACGCAGAGGCGTTCCCACCACGTCTCGTATTATAACAAGGTTTCAGTTATAGTGCCACCTATGGTCCGATCTTCATAAAAGTTGGCATGCTTCTTTAGAGTCATATGCTGCATGTGCTCACTTAATTTTGTGAAGTTCTGAGTTTTCGTTTAGGATTTATAGGCTTTTGAGTATATTTTGCCACGCCCATTTTCTAAATGACCCTGTTACAGCGACCACAAGTTCACAAGTTTACAAGTTCAACTTTTTTTTGATAATTATTGATCTAGAGAGTCCAGAGAATTGTCCTGCACTGGTTTTGTAGGACTAGCTCGCAAAAGTAGGTTTTTTTTAGATATTCATGAATAATTAATGAACAATTTGATTGACAGCATTGGTTCTTGAGGCAAAGTTGTTCAGCATGAGGAGATCTATCAAATGATATGCATATTCTGTGGATCTGTGAAACCGCACGTGATTACAGAGGCATAAAACTCGTTAGCGCCAACTAGTGGCCAATTTCTTTCAAAATTGTTACAGACCTCTAGGACCATGAGTCGAACATGTCCAACGAGTTTCGTTCCGATCGGCCTCTGTTAACCTTGTCTAATAGGTGCTCAAAATGTTTTTTGAAATATGCCAATGTCCTCATAGACTATCATGCCCCCTTGGACCAAGACACTGCATGCCAAATTTCAAGTCGATCGGACTAACGGTTGCATAGTTACAGCTGTTTTCATGTTTTTTTTCAAGCTATAGCACCACCTAGTGTCCAATCGACGCAATTTTTTTATCGTGACCAAAGATTGATCCCATACACATATGTACTGAGTTTGGTGCAAATATCTCATTTCGTTCTTGAGTTATAGCCATTTTTAGTAAAAGTGGCTCTGCCCTCATTGCTTGTTTTGGCGCCCCTTAGCGACCGTGAATCAAAATTTCATCTTTTTTTTGGGATAATTATTGATATTCAGACTCCAGAGAACATTTCTGCACTGGTTTGGTTCCGAAAAACCTAGGACTAGTTCGCAAAAGTAGGTTTTGGACAAAATTCTAAATGGTGGAAATAAAATCGGAGATATACGTTTTGTTCGTCTTGAGCCAAGAATTACAATGATAAAAGACACTTGAGTCTAACAGTCTATGAGTTATGAGTGATTTTGAACTTTTGATTGCTGTAGCGCCACCTATTGGCCGATTGGGGTCATACTCTGTCAACCTCTCCCCAGATTGAGACCTACCATCTGGCCAAGTCTCTAGGCCTTACGGTTTGGTCTGCACGATTCGTTTTACGGCAGAAGAAAAATAATAAAAACCCTTACAATTACAATAGGGTTTCAGCACTATGTGCTTGAACCCCTAATAAAATAAATAATAATAGAGGCATTGCATAGTGTCTTTACAATGTACATGCACATTAATTGGACAAGCCTGAAACTTTTTTTTTTTTTTTTATTTTTTATGTATTTTAAGCAAAAGAAACAATTTATAATACTGCTATTGTATTGTCAGGTTGTCACTTTTTTTGCAGATTTGACATGTTATCTGTAATCTTGACAAGATTTTTTTTGCAGATGTATTTGGATAAAATAAAAAAAATTGCTGTCTGTGGGCAGTAATGGCATGCATTTATAATATAAATAGGAGTCAAATTTGATGTTATATTTGTGTAATTGTAATCATAAAACCATGGCAAACAAAATCTGTAAAGTTTCAGTTTATTGTTAATAATGCAGATGTTTTGCAGAGGTTTGAATAAGAGGAGCAGATACAGGTCTGTTCTGGCCTGGTGCTCAGGCTTTATTCCAGCGATCGTTACACGTGTGCCATTGGCTATATGATTCCCCATGATGTAGACTGAAGATCAATACAGGGTGTATAAATCCATTATGTTTTCCATTGTACTGCTCATGTCCACTCACATGTCTCACTGATCACACCAGTCTCACGCTACCCTGCTAACACTATTAGATCTCAGCTTTACTACCACAACACAAACAAAAATACAGACATGTATACAAAGAGCTTTTTCACATATACACATGCAGAAACAGGTTTTATATAATAGTAACTTCTGAAAATAGCTTGTTGAAGCGATTTGTCAAATTTGTTCCGACTGTTTAAAATGTCATTTGGACTACACCAGACATTCAGTCGTGCGAATAACATCTGGAGTCACACAGGACAAATATCTTGAATCCCCAAGAATCTCCAGATCCTTTTGAAGAATCCCAGTGTTAGAAATCAGCAAAAGTTTATTTTTAACAAGGTTCCTCATCAGTCTGAATGCATCTTTGCAATGAGATTATTATTGACAGATGGAGAAGTTAAAAATTATGTTGGACATGACAGCAAAACCACTTTTTTTGTGAGTATAGCATCAATATTTATTTCCAGTGTGAAGGCAGAATTAAAATGGAAGCCATAAAGTTACTGTATCAAAAAAAAAAAAAAAAAAGAAGAAAAGAAAAAAAAAAAAAAAAAAAAGAGGCCCGTTTCATTTTAAAAGTCAGATGGCATGATCATGGGACTGTTTTTAAACTAAACTATGATTAGTTGATGCAAAACATTGACTGACCCCTTGTGAAAAAGTAGTGTGCTTAATTGTATTGAATGTGCACTTGTAGTGTACTTCACATCTTAAAAGTATTAAAAAAAACAGCACATATATTACATACTCATAATATTACTGAAATAAAAGGCCAATCAAATTTACTTAAAGAAATGTCTTAACACACTTAAATACACTTTTAAAAGGTGCACTTTGAAATAGTGTCAAATTAAGTTTTAAAGTACATTTTAAATCATCATATTTAAATATTCTTTTGTTGTGCTTTAAAGAAGTACACTTGTTTTGATGTGTTAACTAACATACTGAAGCACATGTTGTCACACGTGTAATGCAGATATCCGAAATGTGTGATGCAGAATGAAATCCAATATATGAAATCCAGAGTTCTCAGGGGTATGAGTAAACATACACACACTACACATAAACTAAAGACGACAGCAAACAATGAACAGAGGGCTTAAACACATATGATTAACTGAACAAGAACCAGGTGTGCAACTCAATTAGAAACCATGACAACAAACTAGAAACCAGAACTCAACTAGAAACAAACTAGAAATGGGAACTAAACAGAAGATAACCGTGAAATGTAAAGGCCTACTTGATTATAATTTTAACTGTATAGTATTATTTGATATCACATTTAAAGTTAATATATCTTAAATGTGCCAAATTGCAAATTCATCATTACTAATGTGTAATTTTAAATATATTTAAATACATGGCATGAGTTTCAATAGAAATGACATTAAAGAATATTTGAGTTTACCATAAATGCAAGTCAGTAGATTTGGCAGTACATTTAACCACATTTAAGTCAATAGAGGTAATTATGAAATTACATAAAGATTACTTAAATCCTCTTAAGTTCAGCTAATTACATTTAATATAAATTTAAACTATAATACATTTTCATTTAATTGTAAATAACATGCAATAAGTATCCGAAAACATTACATTCAGTTCACACTTCTTTTCTTTTAAGGTAGATTATTGTTCTATAACGTATATAAGTACTATTTTATGCTTAAGTGTACTTTTTCACAATGGACATCATGAATATATATATCAGAGTAAAACTGAAATGATAAAAAAAAACAATTATGAGATGACCCTTTTGTAATCAGCACTAAATAAAATCATATTGCCATGTACCCTCTCATGCTAAGGGTAAATACAGCTGCTGTTTCCTGTAAAGGTTTAATATGTTTGCAGTGAACATCTAGCATGTGTGAGAAAGCGAGCACCACATGGAGTTACACTGGACAAATGTGTTGAAAACCCAAGACATCTGACCAAGACAAGACACCGACCCAATCCTGAAAATTGCCCCCATTGAAGTGAAGGGGGAAAACTATACCTCCGTCACACAATCCTTCCCTGAATTCATCACCCCATCCTCTTCTCGCATAACACAGACATGGTTGACTGGTCGTTCAGGCAGCTCGATCTAACAGTTCTGAACTCCACAGGGACAAGCACATTAGTCAACAATACAAAGAAAACAGAAGCTAATAAAACATTTATACTAATTTAGGCAAAGGGTTGGTGAACATTTTCCTTGGTTTGGTTATTTCACGTGCTTCCTTATTCCATAGTAAAGCTCAACAGTGACTGCTACTTTTTAAGTGGCCTTCCTTAAGTATTTTTTTTCTGATGGATTTTGCATATAATATACAAAATAAAACTACTTGTCATTGATGCTGGATAGTAGAAAATACAGTATATTAAAGGTTTATGGAAAAATAAAAACATATACAAGATATCTTAATTATGTTATTTACAACAATGACTTCATTGGTGGAGCTTTCTCTAAGGTTATGCGAGGTGTAGTACTTCAGGGAATTAATTTTTTTAATTAATTTGAAATTAGAAGAATCAATTTCTCTATGAAAGATCAGCATAGTGGCTTAGTGGGTTGCCTCACAGCAAGAGGGTCCGTGGTTCAAGTCCTGGTTCAGCCAGGAGGCTTTTTTGAGTGTTTTTTTTGAGTTTGCATTTTCTCCCTGTGTCTGTATGGGTTTCCTCCGGGTGCTCCGGTTTCCCCCACAATCCAAAGACATGCAACACAGGTCAGTTGGTGACATTAAATTTTCTATAGGTGTGAATGTGTCTGTGCATGAGTCCTGTGATGGACTGGCCATCCATTCAGGGTGTTTCCCCACTTGTGGCCCAAGAAACTGGGTTAGGCTCCAGTCCTCCACAACCCTAATAAGGATAAAGTGGTTTGGATAATGGATGGATGGAATTTCTCTATGGATTTTTTTCTTTTACTTTATAGTTCTAAATATATAATGGGTACTAAAGTATTGAATATGCTGATGTGAGGCAAATATATTAAGGAAACCAAAATCTCTCATAATTTTATGATCCTGTTAAATTTTAAAACAAGTTGTCGACCCTGCTGTGTTTCAGCAGACCTCATTATATAACACAGAGTATTCATTTGCAAAGACACACACTGTAGCATCTGCCCTGTTTACATGAATGTATCCCTATCAGGGCTAACAATCTCTGGCAGCTGTATGATACTCATGCTGTGGGGATTTCATAAATACAGTGAACACACAGAGACAGAAACAGAGAGAGAGAGAGACATGAAACATAAACTGGATTTTGGTTTGGCTGTAGATCAGTGGTTTCGTCGGTTAATGTTTACTTTATTTCAAGTAACAAAAATGTTCTTTTTTATGGGTTTAGTTTTAGTTAACTATAATAACCCTGTTCTTATCATTTGAGAATATCTACATAAAAAAAAAAAAAAAAAAAGAAACAAGAAACAAAAGAAATTATAAAAATATGACAAGCACAAAGTCTATATTTGTGACTTAAATTAAGATCCGACCACATTTCATGAATAATCAATGCAGAACAATATATGACATTATACAATATATGACAATATATGACTGTATACTAATTTTTGCAGTTCGATACACTGAAAAAATAAGAACATCTAAACTAATTGGTTTTATTCAAGTAATATTTTTTATTCAACATATTAACCTAAATACAGTACCAACAAAATTCATTTTGGATTAAATAAAGTATAAATAGCTCGGTAACACTCAATCAATAATATGAGATCAATAAGATCTCATTTGTTAACATTAGTTAATGTATTAACTATCATGAACTAACAATGAGGAATACATTTGTTACAGTATTTATAAATCGGTAACACTTAAGTATAGGGAACACATATAAACTATTAACTACGACTTTTCCCTCAATGAACTCCTAATTTACTGCTTATTAATAGTAAGTGAGGTAGTTGTTTAGGTATTGGGTAGGATTAAGAATGTAGAATAAGGTCATGCAGAATAAGGCATTAATATGTGCTTAATAAGTACTAATAAATAGTCAATATTCTAGTAATATGCATGCTAATAAGCAAGTAGTTAAAAGACCCTAAAATAAAGTGTTACCTATAAATATTTGTTAATGTTAGTTAATAAAATCCAGCTGTTCTTTGTTTGTTCATGTTATTTCACAGTGCATTAACTAATGTTAACAAATACAACATTTGATTTCCATAATGTATTTGTAATGTTGAAATGAACATTAACTAAGATCAATAAATGCTGTAGAAGTATTTTTTATTAGTTCATGTTATCTAACAAAACCATATTGTAAAGTGTTACGAGTAGCTCTTTAAAATAACAATTGCAGGTTGCCACTTTGTAGGCTGTTTTGTCTCAAGAAATGAAGCTTGTTCCTAATGAAGCAAATCATCTCAGGTTACGTATGTAACCCGGTTCCCTGAGAGGGGAGGCCATTGAGAGGCCATTGTTGAGAACTGGACTTAGATCATCCCTTAAGGACTTGAGAACCTGTGTCCAAACTGTAAAACCTGATGAATGTGTGCCAGGAGGACCAACCTGCCACAGCACATACATTGTGAAGAGATGCACCCTTAGCAAGAGCCTTGGAAGAGGCCATACTCCTAGTGGAGTGAACCCTGACCCCTAGAGGAGAAGCCGTATCGCACGCCTCATTAGAGAGGGTAATAGCGTCAGTAATCCAATGAGAGATGTGCTGCTTCATGGCCGCATTTCCTCTATTGTGACCACCGAAACAGGCCAGAGGCTGAGAGGATCTATGCCACTGGCCTGAGCATAGATCCTGAAAGACCAGACATAACAGATGCAGACTGAAATATCGTCCCCTGTACTTGAGATAGAAGATCTTTCTTGACTGGAATCTCCCAGAAGAGGCTGTCCAGGAGAGACAGTAGGTCCATAACCACATTCGGGTCGGCCAGAATGGAGCAACTAGAAGGAGGCAAACTCAGTCCTGGTGTAACCTTGCTAGCACTTCTGGGAGCAGAGCTTTCTGATGAAAATAGTACAGGCATAGCCTTTGCCACAACTGAACCCTGGCATACAGCCCCAACAGAGCTGGAGGTGTGAGGGCAAACCAGAGGGGACAGTGGGTTGTCTCCTTGGAGGCAAACAGATCCACTTCCACTTTGTCGTACCTCTGCCATACCTGAGGATGGAATCGCCATTCCCCAGGCCTCAGCCTCTGACTCAACAGTATGTCTGCTCCCACATTCATATGTCTCGGATTGTAAACTGCTCTCAAGGATAGGAACTTGATCTTTGCCCAGAGCAGGATCTGCTGCGCCTGCCTGAAAAGGGGGCGCGAACACAGCCCACCCTGTTGATTTATATAAGAGACCACCAATGTGGTGGCCACTTAGATGTGGGAGGGAGTAGAAACACTGCCCTCTTGTGTTGTCACAATACTGGAATTTTTAACTTCGATACCCTGAAAAATATCAATATTAAACAACATTTCCGATACCACAGGGAAAACTGCCAAATATAATACCATATAGATATTTTTATTATCTCATAATGTTTTGATAATTTTGGTAATGCTGTTACAATAGCTTACACACAGCTCAGGGAGGCTTTATTTGAAATTCTGAACTAAATTTACAAGTAAACACTCAGTAATAAAATAAGAACAAATAAGGAAATTGCAAACAATAGCACAAATAAATACAATAGAATAAAAAGAAAAATGAAATAAACACAGCTTTAAGTTTTTCAGGTGAGTGTAACAGTAGTATTTGGTAAGAAATACTAGAGAAAAAAATCAAATGTAAAATAACACCTGGATATTCTTCATTGTAAAAATTAAATACAGATTAAAGCTCACAATTAAAGTTACAAAAATTATTCAGTCAAGAGCAAAGAGTTACTTTCTCTTTGACTTTTGTTCTCTAATTGACATCACAGAGATCAGTAGATATTAGGCTGGTGTCACTAGCTTATGCACAGATCCAATATACTGTTACATAACATGACGTTTCTTTCTCAAATATTTACATTCCAAAACTGACTGTGTTTACCTGAATACTTGCCAAGACGGACATTTTGACATAATTTTGTGTGTATTTGACCATTTAAGTGCAATAAGCCATAAAAAAGAATTAAATTTGGTACTCGTGAACTGTTTTAGAGGTGGCTTTATGTGCTTATAAATCAGTGGTGCGCATGCTTTTGGTGTGAGTGTGAAACCTGCGGGAATGAGTAAAATGCGCAATACCCGCAACCCTGCACTGAAATTCAAGACCTGTAACACCAACACTATTTAACCAGAGCCTGAATGAGGCTAGTGAGTGAGAGGTGGTGGGTGTGTCAAATTATCGATTCAGAGTTAGAGAGAAGAGATAGTGAGAATGTGCAGCTGGTATTGGTGTATCGATACTACAGAAAAGGAGTATTAGAATAATTTCAGATATTTGAGTGTCAATACATATCGAAATAATGATATTTTTGACAATATTACTGCCCTCATCTTGAGGCAGTTTATGTGCCATGAAGTATGAGGGTCCTCCTAAAGGCCACTGGATGGACTGCCATCGAGAACCGCGCTCGACAACATGCCACTAGCTCTTCCGATTGGGCTAATATCAACCAGTTGTCAAGATAATTAAGTACACGGGTGCCCTGGAGTCGCAGCAGACGTTGTTACAGTATTCAAAACCCACTGAGAGACGCTGCCACAAAGTCTGAGTGAGGAATCCTTTTTTTTTTTTTTTTTTTGATAGAGGTCTGTTCGGTGCCCTGAATAGAATACTGGCAGGGAACACCTGGACTGACCAAAGAGAGGAATCACTCGTGAGCGAATGAACGAATGGCCCTTCTGATGCCCCTACCTCCTGCATCACTGGTGATGGCAGGATAAGTGCCCACTGAGAGCCCCAAGGAAAGTCGGGCACACAATATTATGGAGTACACCGAGCTGGGCCCCAGATGAGCATGGCTGGTAGAGGCAGTAGGCTCTTGAGCACTGTGAGGGATCAGATCCTTGAACACCACCAACTGTCGTTTGGCCTCCTGGTATCTGACGGTGTTAACTGCGTCGCCAAACAGGCCGAAAGGTGAAATCAGAGTGTCAAGGAGAAAGACCTTGTCCTTTTTCTTGATGCCTGTCAAATTAAGCCACAGATGCCACTCCACAGCAACCATGGAACATCCAATAGCGCAGGCCGTTTGCTTGGTTGCCTGGAGGGTGTGGTCTGTGGCCTGGCAGGGTTCTTGAATTGCCTCAGGCCCAAATACCTCGCCATGATCCAAATTTCTTAGCAGGTTGGCCTGGTACGTCTGCAGAACCACCATAGTGTGCAGGGACGCCCCAGCCTGACCTGCTGTTGCATACACTTTCCCACTAAGCTAGATTTAATAATACATAGTCAATTGTGATAAAACTTGATAAGGTCGGGCCAATGCAGATTTAATTTGGCCACCGCACGAATTACGACCTCCACCTCTGCCAACCTGCGATCCCCATAACCGGAGTCACTGCGCTGCCTCAACAGCAGTGGGACCCAAGGCATGGGGGGCATGGGCTTGACCCTCTTCCCTCAAGAAAAGGGCCAAGCAAAATCAGATTCAAAATCACAATGCTCACAGTCAGCCCTCTCAGGAGCTGAACTTGTATGCTCCTCTCTCATGCATATCATGCACAGACTAACTTCTGACTGATTTCACAGACACACAATGGAGGACCGCAGACACAAGCTCAACAAACATACAGCTTCTGAAGACAAAGAAGCTGTCAACATGCATTTCTGGCAACTATTGTATTTATGGACTCGGAATTGGAATCAGAACTGGCATTTGTAGACACGTTACATACACTGGGCCCTATTTTAACGATCTAAGCGCATGGTCTGAAGCGCATGGTGCAGGTGCACTTAGGGCGTGTCTAAATCCACTTTTGCAAGTTTAACAACGGAAAAAAATGGTCATACCTAGTTGTACCTACTCTCTTAATGAGTCATGAGTGTGTTTTGGGCGTTTGCGCACAAAAAGTATTCTCGTCACTTCATAACATTAAGGTTGAACCACTGTAGTCACATTGACTATTTTAACCATGTTTTTAACTATCTTTCTGGACGTCAAAAGGTGCATTGACATTGCTGCCTTTGTGTGGATCAGATACCCTCGGATATCATCAAAAATATCTTCATTTGTGTTCCAAAGATGAACGTAGGTCTTATGGGTGTGGAACGACATGACGGTGAGTACTTAATGACAGAAATTTCATTTTTGGATGAACTAACCCTTTAAAAGCCAGGTGCGCTTGCACAATTGCAGAATATAGACACCCTCAACCTGATGAGTCAGTTTACGAGTACATGTGTGTATTACCACGATTGGTCATTATAATTAGCCAATTTCATTCGTCATTACTACAAATAGTTAATTCTGATACTGTTACATACAGAAGGGAGCGGAGACACAGGTACGGATTAACAGGTTTATTACAGGTAATGCAGAGCGTGAACAGAGTGCAGGTAAGTGATGGCAGATGAATGGATCGCTGAGCAGATGAACTGGAACTGATACTTGTCTGTATGTTCTTTAGGAAGCGTGGATGCCAGGAGACGTGGAACAGATAACACACCGGAGAAGCACAGGAGACGAGGAGACACTGGGAATCACTGAGGACGCTGGAGACAGGTAAGTAGAGAGCAAGGGAGTCCAGGAGGTAAGTGAACACGGGTTAGTGTTAACGAGACCGGACAGTGACTGAGTGAACTGGCGTGTCTTTTATGTGGCAGTGGTGATGAGTGTGGATTGGCGTCAGGTGTGGCTTGTCAGTACTCAGGAGAGGGAGTGCGATGTGATTGGGTGAATGTGGAGCCTGGCGTGTCTGTGACATTACCCCCCCCTCCACGGTCCGCTCCTGAGGACCGTGGACCCCGACGTCGTGGTGGTCGACCTCTACCTCGGGGGGCTGGCTTGCTGGGATGTCTGGCGTGGAAGTCGTCAAGGAGGCTGGGGTCTAGAACATCATTCCTCGGGACCCATGAGCGTTCTTCGGGACCATAACCTTCCCAGTCGACCAGGTATTCAAGGGACCCACCACGACGCCGGGAGTCCAAGATGTCTTTCACCTGATAGGCTACTCCGTCTTCTGCGATGAGTGGAGGAGGGGGATCTTTGGAGTCGCCAGGTTCTGTGGAGGGAAGGACAGAGGGATGGTGAGGCTTCAAGAGTGATACGTGGAAAACTGGGTGAATGCGATACTCAGGAGGGAGTTGCAGGTGATAGGTGACGGGGTTGACTTGCCGGATGAGTGGGAACGGGCAGAGGTTGGAGCTTTCAGGAGGGAAGATGGCGTGGACTTTTGGAGACGGCACATTCCCTGCACCCTTGTACGTACCTCCTGACGTTGGATATCATGTTGGGCCACCAGAAGCGCTGTTTTAACAGCGAGAGGGTTTCGTTGACCCCGGGGTGGCCAGTGCCCAGTGAAGTATGCGTTGAGTGGATGAGGGGTGTGCGTCGTGACCGGGGTACATACTTAAATCCGGGGGGACAACCCGGCGGAATGCTGGTGGAGGCACTGGACTTGGGGAGCGTCTCTTCCGACCAGGAGATGGGGCTCACTATGAGTCGTTCGGGGATGATGGGCTCTGGATCTTCGTTGTTCTCCTCGAGGCAATGGATACGGGAAAGGGCATCGGCTTTCACGTTCTTAGAACCGGGGCGGTAGGAGATGGTGAAATCGAATCTGGTGAAGAAGAGAGCCCATCTGGCCTGGCGGGGGTTTAGTCTCTTGGCATCACGTAAATATCCTAGGTTCTTGTGGTCTGTCAAGACTGTAAAGGGGTGTTTAGCTCCCTCAAGCCAATGCCTCCATTCCTCCAGGGCGAGTTTGATGGCGAGGAGTTCGCGGTTGCCGATGTCATAATTTTTTTCCGCCGGGTTGAGTTTCCTGGAGAAGAAAGCACATGGATGGAGTTTGCTGGGATTCCCCTGCTGCTGGGATAACACCGCACCCACTCCGGTGGTTGAGGCGTCAACCTCGACGATGAAGGGGAGCTCTGGGTCAGGGTGAACCAGGAGGGGAGCGGTCGTGAAGGCGGTTTTGAGGGTCTCAAAGGCTTGGGTGGCGGCTGGGGTCCAGGACAGAGACTTGGGCTTACCACGGAGGAGGTTGGTGAGTGGACCGGTGATGGAGCTATAGTGTTGGATGAAACGGCGGTAGAAGTTGGCAAATCCTAGGAATCTTTGTAATTCTTTAATCGTGGAGGAAATGGGCCATTCTTTGACTGCGGTGACCTTCCTCTCGTCCATGCGGACGCCACTGTGGTCGATGATGTAGCCGAGGAAGTGCACGGAAGGCTGATGGAAGGTGCACTTCTCGGCTTTCAGGAAGAGGTGGTAACTTCTCAGGCGTTGGAGGACCTCCGCAACGTGTCGGCGATGTTCGGCCAGGCTCCGGGAGTAGATCAGAATATCGTCAATGTAGACCAGGACAGACCGGTGCAGGAACTCCCGGAGCACCTCATGCATGAAGTCTTGGAATACGGAGGGGGCGTTGACCAGTCCATACGGCATGACGAGGTACTCATAATGGCCAGTAGGGGTCACGAAAGCTGTTTTCCACTCGTCCCCCTCACGTATTCTGATGAGGTTGTACGCGCTGCGGAGGTCCAGCTTGGTGAACACAGTGGCGCCGCGCAGATGTTCCAGGGCCGCTGGGACGAGAGGAAGGGGGTAACGGAACTTGACAGTGATTTGGTTGAGTGCTCGATAATCAATGCAGGGCCGCAAGCCTCCGTCCTTTTTAGCCACGAAGAAAAAGCTAGAAGCAGCAGGGGAAGTGGACGGTCGGATGTAACCTTGCTTAAGAGCCTCGTCGATGTACTCCTCCATGGCTTTCTCCTCCGGAACGGATAGGGAATATATCTTCCCTCTGGGCACTGGATCACCTGGGATGAGGTCAATGGCACAGTCCCATGGCCGATGGGGGGCAGCTTGGAGGCTTGTTTTGGACAGAAGACATCTCTGAAGTGGGAGTAACAGGCTGGGATGTCCGTGGAACGTTTCTCGAGAGGGCTTTCCACAGTAGTAGCCCCGACTTGGATTTCTTGGGAACCTGGAGAACTGGACGCGGGGAGTTCGGGGAAACAGTTCTGGAAGCACTGGTTACCCCACTTCAGGATCTCTCCTGTCCTCCAGGAGATGGTGGGGTTGTGCTGCTCAAGCCATGGGCGCCCTAGAATCACGTCAGATGTAGACTCCTCCAGAACCAGCAGGTGAATCTCTTCGGTGTGGAGCACTCCCACCTGGAGACGGAGGGGTCCCACGCTGTAACGTACTTTCCGTAATGGTTTTCCTGTTATCGCGTGGATCTGGTAGATCTTCGGCGTTGGGGTGGTTTTGAGATGCAGCTGGCGACAGAGGGCTCCGGAGATGAAGTTTCCAGCTGACCCAGAATCGAGGAGCGCACTGGCTGAAAGACAAAGTTCGGCGGCAGTAAGTGTTACTTCAATTGTGAGTGGTTTCATTTTATTCAGAGTAGGCAGGATGGCACTCACCAAAGGCCAAGCAGGACGTAGGGGGCATTCAGCGATATAATGCCCGGCACCACCACAATACAGGCAGAGATTCTGGGTCAGCCTCCTCTGTCGCTCAGCTGCTGAAAGACGTGAGTGCTCAATTTGCATGTTGTCGTTAGCTGGTTCTGGGGAGCTGACGGACTCTGGCTGGCGGGGAAAGAAGGGGAATAGTGGCTGGCCCTGGTGCTCTTCTAAGCACAGCTGCATACGAGTGGCGAATCTGATGGATAGTTGAATGAATTTCTCGAGCCCGATGGAATCCTCGTATGCAGCGAGATGCAACCGCACACGTGGATCGAGGCCTTGACGATATGTAGTGATCAAAGCCTGCTCATTCCAGCCACTTGCAGCAGCGAGGGTACGAAACTGGAGGGCATAATCAGACACAGTTAGTGCACCTTACTTTAAATTGCATAATCTCTCACCAATCGACGAGTCCCAGGCGGGTTTACCAAAAACTTCCTTGAAGTGGGTTGTAAAACTTGACAAGGATGATACTACAGGGTTGTTTAAGTTCCAGAGAGGTTCAGCCCATCGCAGTGCTTTTCCGTGAAGTTGAGAGATTATGAAAGCCACCTTAGAACGATCGTCGGGGTACAAGTGCGGTTGCATCTCCAGGACCAGCGAACATTGCAGGAGAAAACCGTTGCAATCCTCCGCCAGACCAGAGAAGGGCGCCGGTTTGGCCATGGGACTGGCGACCACGGGAGGTGAAGGAGCTGTGGCGGTGGATGCGGAAGTGTTCGCTGGTGCCGTAGTCGTGGAGGTGCTGGCGAAGGTGCGACGAAGTGCAGTGACCAGCTCTTGAATGGGATCCGGGGTGCTCATGCTGTTACCTGGGCGGTGTTGGTCCGGTCTTCTGTTACATACAGAAGGGAGCGGAGACACAGGTACGGATTAACAGGTTTATTACAGGTAATGCAGAGCGTGAACAGAGTGCAGGTAAGTGATGGCAGATGAATGGATCGCTGAGCAGATGAACTGGAACTGATACTTGTCTGTATGTTCTTTAGGAAGCGTGGATGCCAGGAGACGTGGAACAGATAACACACCGGAGAAGCACAGGAGACGAGGAGACACTGGGAATCACTGAGGACGCTGGAGACAGGTAAGTAGAGAGCAAGGGAGTCCAGGAGGTAAGTGAACACGGGTTAGTGTTAACGAGACCGGACAGTGACTGAGTGAACTGGCGTGTCTTTTATGTGGCAGTGGTGATGAGTGTGGATTGGCGTCAGGTGTGGCTTGTCAGTACTCAGGAGAGGGAGTGCGATGTGATTGGGTGAATGTGGAGCCTGGCGTGTCTGTGACAGATACATCCTAATCCTTTTATTTTTAATATTTGGCATGTTTGTGTGCTGCTGCGTGTCCCTGTGTGTGTAACAAGCAGCGTGTACACATGTTGTGCAACCGCCAATAGGCGCGTATTAGGCGCCTAATGCGCCCTTTAAATAACAAAAAAATCAAAAATACTGCAGCATTGACTTTAAAACAGGTTTTTGTTGGTCAGTGGTGCAGATGGGCGCAAGTGCATTTGCTATTTAAACAATGTGGGTGCTGGACGTGAAAATGATAAATGCATCGGGCTAAAACTACTTTTGCATCGCGCCTGGCATCACATTGAGCCGGGTGTATGATAGGGCCCAATGGCTCATGTGGCATCAACGCCATGGTGCTTGATTGAGTTCCACTTGAAAGGGAGCCTCATACTTTTTTTATCTGTACAGCATAAAACAAAACTGTTCATATTGGATCTATGCCGAATGTTCAGAAATGTCATTTTTAATCCAGTGTACTACAGCCCTTGCATTTGAACAGTTTTGAAGCTCAATTCTTTCAGTGTGTATCTTATGGTGTCATCTTCATCTTCTTTTTCATCTACATGGCATCAGCTGTGACATTTCTGGGAAATGTACTCTGAAATAAACTCTGACTTGAGTGTGCTTTCTCGTCCGCTGTGTTTCTCTGAGTGTGGAGAGGCTGTCTGGAGCCTGAAATCACCTCAGCGCTCTGCTTGTGTCACAGGGGGGTTTTAGGGAGAGCAATTACCACTGACATTTAGGGGAGTGCTCACAGGGTCAGACGTTTTTATGCAACAATGACAAATTATCTCTACATTTTCAGATGTGTGAAATGTCTCATGCAGTAAGTTTATGCTTTACGTCTGCATCTGCAGCTTGATTTTAGGGGAGAAAATGCACTGTAAACCAGAAGGTTTATTGTACAGAATTTCAAACCTGAGTTATGGAAATTAATATAAGGGGACGACATAGAAGGGCTTTTTACACACATACATTTAACCCAGGGTTACTGACTTCTTAACCCAGCTTTTAACTGCAGGTAGAGAAATGTTTCACACTTGTAATTTAGAAGTGGGATTAGCACTTTTTACACAGTGTTTTGAAATTCTGCTTTGCATTGCATTTAAGTTCAATAAATGATTTTTTTTAAGGTGAAATGGTTACTAAGGACTTATGCATAACAGAACTGAATAGAGCACTAAAGCAAATAAAGGGAAATACTTCATGACGAATTTAAGGTATCTTAAGTGGACCCTGAATTTTTTTCTTTCAACCCAAGTTTCACTAAAGGTTGGAATACACTACACAAATTTTGCCCAACATTTTTGCATTGATTTACAGTCTGGACAAGTCAACGATAGTTGCCAAAAGTCAGAGACAGTCTGCAGATTTGAATTGACAGATTTCACAGAAAATTGTGTAATGTATGATGGGCACAGACTGATTTTTTTAGCTTAAGACTTCAGAAAGCAAGTCAGTAATAAAATCAATATAAAAGCAAGTCATGCTGCTGCAGTACAAGCATAAATGAATCAAAATGATTGCAAAGCAAGTATGGAACTTGCCACTGACAATACAAACACAACATGCTGCTATGAGCAAGCAAGACATGCTGTACTGACAATAAATCCAAAATAAATGCAAAGAAGGTTTGTAATATTAACTCATCTCATTCTATTAATTCATGAAATAAAAATCACTGTACGGACAGATCATAAAACAAAGTGCTTAGAACTATTTTATATGTAAAAATCTGTGACTGATTTAAATGTTAGTAATAAAAAGAACAAATTTTACATTACATAGAAAAAGTGTCTATTATTTTGCATTTAGCTTACACTCCAAGACTTGCACAGATCATTTGACATACAGTACCAGATTATTTTTTTCCATCCATTGCTATGGTTATCATTGGCTATGTTTACATGCACCAATTTTCCTCAATCCGAATGAATTGAATCCGACTGCAGATCTGTTTACATGTACGCTAAACATTGTAATCTGATTCAAATATCCGTTTATATGTGTTTTATATGCATTCCGATCAAAACTTTTGCGCATGTGCTCTGCGTGTGACGTCATATCAATCACGCTTGCGGAGACAACCATGGACGTGACACCAACAGAGCTTATTGTTATTTTTGCCCTGTTGGCATACACATTCATAAATCTTTACAACTAAAGACGTGAACGTGAATTTGCGCACCGCGTAATGCGTGTCAACATTGCACTGCGCATGTGCCCTAGAGACTTTTGAATACGATTGAGAAAGTAATCGGATTCAAGCGTTTACATGGTCATTTTTTGCTGTTGGATCGGATTAGAAAAGGAATAAACCACCCCTTCCAATCAGATCAAAATTTCATTTGGATCGAGCTCAGTCGGATCGATTAAGGTGTTTACATGAACGTTTTTCAATCCGATTGAGCCGTCAATCCGATTACAAATGGATTATTTGAGTGCATGTAAACGTAGCCATTATAAATCAGATTCAATCGCGCATTACCATACGGTTGTCAATACAATATGTAGTTAGCTGCATGAAAAATATACTCTGTATATTATATACAGAAAGAGAGCAAAGGTTGCTGCCATTATGATCACTGAAGCTGTCAATTACAACGCAGGCAACGCAAAGCGAAACTACCGTTATAATCAATAAAGCTGTCTATACGTCAATGATCTCTTATTGACACCGTGTTTATACTTTGTTGGTTATAACGAAAGAATTTGTGAGCATGCAGAATTCACACTGAACAAAACCTCCACTGTTTTGAGTGTATTCTGACTAAATTAAACATCTCTGATTGGTCATTGCGTTCACACCCTCAACAGATAAGTCTGTGATTGACACTCTTTACAGGAGCGTTTTAAAGCAGCCAGCTACCAGCGGGTACCGGTATTGCAGAACGGCAGGTATCGTCACATTAAATGATCACATAAATCTTTGGCGTGACAAAAACCCTGCCTTAAAATAATGAAGACATCGATGGAGGTTTCAAGCAAAATATGGTGATCCCTGGATTAATGTGTTGTGTAATAGTCAATTTTGTTTGGGTACCAGCACATGTTGATAAACCAGGAAATAAAAAATCTGATAAAATTGCTAAAGAGTCACTTAAACTGAACATTCCTACTATTACAGTTTCATTAAGTAGGATGGAAGGAAAAAGTATAGTTAAAGAAGCTTGTAATCAGAAATGGCAAGAAAATTTTAATGCCTCTAAAACAGGAAGACATTTTTATAATATACAAAACAGCAGAAGACAAAGTAAAATTATATAAAACTTAAGTAGAGAAGATCAGGGGCCGTATTCACAAAACATCTTAAGGCTAAAAGTAGCTCCTAACTTGCCAATTTAGGAGAAACTCTTAAAAATAATGGGCGTGTCAGTCCTAAATTTAGGACTCTTAATTTTTTACTCCAAAAGTATTTTACAAAGCATTTTAGTGCTAAAACTAGCTCCCAAATCTGTGAAAAGTTAGGAGTAGTCAAGAGGACCCCTAAGTCACTAAGACCATATCACAAACAATCCTAAAATGGTTGTTGCCGGCAATCCACCTCAGCAATGTGCCCTTGCACTGAGGCAAGAGGTGATCCTTGGGTGCTGAGCCTTTTTTTCATAAATGCAATAGATATTTTGATTCATAGATTTTAATCTGCAATGACATAACATAAAGATTAATTTATGTACAGGCAAAATGTATTGAATGATGGAGAATAAAACATTGTGGTTAAGTTGAAAACAATATCCTATCATGGGCGTTGATAGCCTTTAGGGCAGAGATCGAATTCCGGTTCATGGACCTTTTCGAATCTTGTCCCCCCTCTCTCCCACTTCGCTTCCTGTATACTCACTGTCCTATCATAATAAAAAGGCAATAATGCCAAAAATAAACCTTTGAAAATAAATAAATATATATATATATATAAATAAAAAAGAAAATAATGTCCGATTACCTGTGGCAGTTGCTTTCACGAGTTCACGCTTTCAAATGACTGAATAGAGTAAAAGAGTCAAATAAGCATATTGTCCAAGAAGCGTGCTGTCCGAGAGGGTGAGAGGGATCCGAGCTTGGAATTTAGCCCAAAACCAGAGTACCCCCCATCCACCACCCCGTATCCTGAACCAGCCAAGAGTGTGGAGTCGGGGTGGCGGAAGGATGCAGAAAACTGTCAAGGTAACATGGTGAGTCGGCTATGTATATATATGCCTCCTCTCAAGCTGATTAGATAGACCATTTGAACGTGCTTCTCCTGAACTTTGTTTATAAAACACTGTTTGTCACTTAAATTCTGCAATCTCTCAAGATGTAGACATGGAAGAGTCTGAATATATACTTGTTTAAGGCTTAGCCTACATTTTAAAATCTTTATTTGAATATCACAACATTTTTATTTTAAATTCTAAAATAAAATGGCAACATACTTCGTTCTACAATATTTCTATGATTAAATCGCTGACAGAGACCCCTCCCCTATTAGCCAATCACTGCAGGCATAATAAGTAAGCGCGTTGACATCATCTATAGCAACGAGGTCAACCCCGCCCCTTATCTTAGCTTAAGACTTTTCTCTATTCCTTAGTAAAAGTTGGTCTCAGCAGCTTTGTGAATATGTTTTAAGAGAAAACTCTTTGCTAGGAACTTTTACTGAAATTTGGGAGAACACTTAGTGGTAAGATAAAATGTTTTGTGAATACAGCCCAAGATCATTTTGACAAGACTAAGAGTGGGTCATCACACAAAACTTAATTCTATACTTCATATAATAGAAAAACACATTACAGGATTATGGGAACTATATGCCAAGAAAAGGAAACAGTTGATCATGTGTTGTTATTCTGTCCTAGGTATGAACAGGAAATGAATGAAATGAACTACAGAACAGAGGATGCAAAGAATTTTCAATCTGCAACATATTAAACACAAAACAAGGATCCGCTAAAATTATAAAGGCAGTTTTGAAAATTCATTAAGAATAGTGGACTTAAGAATAGAGTATAGATCTCATCATGTACACTTAGACTGAAATCACTTCACACTCCAGTACAGGAAGTGCTGGCATGAGACCCGCCAATAAATCCACAGAAGAAGAAGAATGTGAGTAAACGTGCAAATGCATATTTCACTTAATGTGTTCTCATATCCGCGATGCTCTTAGTACTCTCACAGCAACTACGTAAACTGCTTGCTGCTGCCATATGCTAATTAATTTACTCCTGCATCGAATGCAAGACTGCAAAACATTTAGAAAATGTCTTTAAGATGGTTATGATTTAGAATGTATGTAAAATTGTTTTTTTCTAAGACATTCATCAGATGTTTGTACACGCCAGATTATTTTCTGGACTAAGCATGTTTTAACAGACATCTTAGAGACTTACCTGTGCTATCTGGGATGTTGAAATTCAAAGGAAAACTGGATGTGTGCAACTAACTGCTACAGCAAATGATAGGCAAGCATTTGAATGTTGGCAGCAAGAACACTGGCTACTGATACAGTGGGAACCAATCAGCTGTGCCCTATAGAGAATGATGAGGTTGCAAGCATTGGGTAAATTACTTATCCTACTATTCTTCTGTAACCATTTACAAAGTCAGCAAGTGTATGATGCCTATATTAAAATCCGTTCAAATTTTAAAAGTCGTGTAGTGTATTCCAGCCTTTAACCTAATTACATGATCTAAGGTAGCCTAACATTTGTGTCTCTATAAAGTGTGGCAAGAATCAAATGCTAAAGTTTAGTACTTATGGTTGAGCCTTTGTTCAAATCCCTTAACTATGAGCAATAATAGTGATGCTTGCCTTAGCAAACAACACTAGGGTTGCTAAGGGCTGAAACACAGTGACACTGGAATGCACACAAGCCAGAGCTTTTATCTGAACTCACTGAACCATAACAGGATGCCAGTGTACTCATTACACAGTGAAATGATCAGGGTCACGTGAACATCAATTAAACGACCAATAAAGATGTTGTTTCATTATTTCTTCATATCAGGTAGACACTGGCTCTGTTGAACAGTGAGTGTAACCATGGCAACTTCAGACTGCTCAGGGCCTTTAAAATGGCACAGGGATTCATATCAAATGCATCCTCTTTTACCATATTGTGATTAAGTGACATTTCTTTACTAGTATTTCTCATTCAAAGTTGGGGGTGGGCTCAGTTCGCACAGGTTGTCATGTTTGCATCATGTGGGCATTCTGCATGACAAGCTTAGCTATATATGTGATCTCTCTATGAACTTTCCATCACAAGGTCAGTGTCAGTGTGCAGCGCCTGATCCAGACACACACAGCAGTGTTAGAAAACCTGCCAGGATTTGTCCCACTGCCTCAAGGTCCTCATAAAGCCACCAGTCAAAAACATCTCAAAACCTGCAGTTTGATGTGTCTAAAATCATCCTCTATTGTGGATCTTTGAACCATTAAAATATCCTGCAAGTTTCATAGCTTAAAATGTCAGCTCCTGATCTGAATCTGAATCTGAAATCAGGAGCTACTGGCCTGGTATTCAAAAAACAACGTTTGTAGTCGTTTTTGCGGATCCGTGTGAATGTGGATCATTTTGACAATGTTATCGTCTGTACGCAAAAAAACAAAAAAAAAACAAAACAAAAAAAAAAACAAAGGAAAAACTTTTCCGTTTTTAGTACATCATTGTTGTGGAAATGTACCCTAACTCACATGCAAAAGCGAGGGCCGTTGAATCTTTTGAGTTAGCCGGTCACAACAGTGGCTGTTTACTGA
This sequence comes from Ctenopharyngodon idella, assembly GCF_019924925.1. Classification (NCBI taxonomy): domain Eukaryota; kingdom Metazoa; phylum Chordata; class Actinopteri; order Cypriniformes; family Xenocyprididae; genus Ctenopharyngodon; species Ctenopharyngodon idella. The sequence continues at coordinate 30,777,526 of NC_067228.1, forward strand.
CTTCAAGGAGACATCCCTAAAACAAAATTTTAGACAGAGAGCCAGAATGAGGGTTGATCATAATCATTTTTGAGAATATATGACTGTTTTTTGTACAAAGCAATGTACAGGACTGTGGAAATTGCTAACCAAATTTAGATTGAAATACATGACACATGACTCTCAGAGTAGATTCTGACATTAGCATGTAGGCTAAGCTAACAATTCGATTTAAATTACACAGCTTGGACAGAAATCTCCCTCTTCCTGACACATTACGGGACTGCCTTCTCTGAAAGATACATGCAATGCTACTTCAAATTACCATAGGTGCAGTAATAATTTGGTACTTAAAATTTGAGACAACCTTCATTGTGTTCATTGAGTACAGTATGTCATTGATGCTGTGTAGGCAGCTCACTAGGATTTAAAGGCTAATTTACTGGAGGTGGGGATTGATTATCTTTGCTTGAACTGGGTCTGTCTCTTCATGCGTGTGAATCCAGAAGTTCTCTCAAATTATCTGTTCTGTCTGGCTCTGGGACAGCAACAAGGGACACAGAGGGTCCAGAGGACACAGCTGTCAGAAAAACTTCCTTTAACAGACTGTAATGAGTTCACAAGAGAGTAAATAAAAGAGAGCAATAAAAAAAAGTGATGTGAAGTGAAAGAAGACTTGTGTGGATAATGGCTCTTTAAAGTATAATGATGTTTCCATTGTGGTATTTATTTACTCAACATTCCTCAGTTTTATTGTTTATACATGCCACATATTTTTCAATGTTGCTTTTCATTTAGCATTTATTTTTTCATAACTTTCATTATTAAGTCATTAATAAACATTATTACATTATGAAATGTTTAACAGATTGTAATTGAAATGAAAGTACATTCAATACAATATATATTAAATATAATATCAAAATGTAATAACATTTACTAATATTTGAATGTGCTTTTATTTTAATTACGATCTGTTAAGCATTGCATAATATGCTGCTGCTGAGATCTAGACAGGTGGAGCTGGGGAGGAGGAAGATTTCAGAGGAAATATATATTATATATATATATATATATATATATATATATATATATATACACACAACCAAAGTTCTGGACGTTTTTTTACATTTTAATAAAATGAAAACTAAAAGACTTTCAAATCACGTGAGCCAATATTTTATTCACAATAGAATATAGATAATATAACAGATGTTTAAACTGAGAAATTTTACAATTTTATACACAAAATGAGCTCATTTTAAATTTGATGCCTGCTACAGGTCTCAAAATAGTTGGGACGGGGGCATGTTTACCATGGTGTAGCATCTCCTCTTCTTTTCAAAACAGTTTGAAGATGTCTGGGCATCAAGGTTATGAGTTTCTGGAGTTTTGGTGTTGAAATTTGGTCCCATTCTTTCCAGCTGCTGAAGAGTTTGTGGTCGTCTTTTATGTATTTTTCTCTATAGGTGAAAGATCTGGACTGCAGGCAGGCCAATTCAGTACCCATGCTGTTGTAATAGCTGCAGTGTCTGGTTTTGCATTGTCCTGCTGAAACACACAAGGCCTTCCCTGAAATAGACGTCGTCTGGAGGGGATCATATGTTGCTCTAAAACCTTTATATACCTTTCAGCATTCATAGTGCCTTCCAAAACATGCAAGCTGCCCATACCGTATGCACTTATGCACCCCCATACCATCAGAGATGCTGGCTTTTGAACTGAACGCTGATAACACACTGGAAGGTCTCCCTCCTCTTTAGCCCGGGAGGGCTCTGCCCATCTTTACTTCTGAGAGACTCTGCCTCTCTAAGACATCCCTTTAATAGCTAATCATGTTACAGACCTGATTAACTTAATTAGTTGCTAGATGCTCTCCCAGCTGAATCTTTTCAAAATGTCTTGCTTTTTCAGCCATTTGTTGCCCCTGTGCCAACTTTTTTGAGACCTGTAGCAGGCATCAAATTTGAAATGAGCTCATTTAGTGGATAAAAGTGTAAAATTTCTCTGTTTAAAATTTGTTATGTTATCTATGTTCTATTGTGAATAAAATATTGGCTCATGTGATTTGAAAGTCTTTTAGTTTTCATTTTTTTCAAATTTAAATCAATCATGAATCATGAACCTTTGATTAAAATCATGAGTGTTGTAAATTGACTGGTATGTTATGTAATATGTAATGATTCACTGTAAAAAACAAACACGTGAAATCTACAGTAATTTACTGTTTGTGCACAGGACATTACTGTATACAAGTTTATACAGCAGAATACTGTAGATTCTGTCAAAAATTGCAGTAATGATGAAAGAAGTACTGTGAGAGTCACAGTAACCAGCAATGTGCTGTAGAAATCACAGTAACCTATTATGTATATAGAGAAGGAAAACAGCTGGGTTGCCAGCCAGTAACTGCATTTAAATTGACCTCACTGTAATGCAATTACATTTTCACTCTGAATAGAGAATACAGGAAGCAAATGTATTCTTTAATAAAAACTTCAAAAAATGTCACCAGAGATTTTATTGCAATAAGTGAAAAATGAATAATGAAGCTTGTTATAATGATGAGCTGTTTAACTGTGACTGTCGATAAATGGTTATTCATATTCAGATCATGCAATATGCATTACTTATTTTATGTATTTATTTGGGCTGAAACAATACAGCATTAGGGGCGTATGACGGCCGAGGAGAGAGAACGAGCAAGAGGGAGATTTGAAAAAAAAAAAAGAAAAAAAAATACAGATCGAGAGATGGGACACAATACAAAAGAGCTTAAAAGAATATCACTGGAATGAAGGTTTATGACTGGGCAAGCGCTTTAGGACCGCGTTTATATTAGAAAAGCTTTCCAGAGCTACTAAATTGTTACTAAATAGTTTTTCCTTAAAGTCTAAATCTATTAGAAGTAGCAACAGATCTTTTCCTATTTATTGTGAAGAATATCCGAGTGAAACAGATTAACGTTCACAATAAGATCAATAATGTTTACAAAATAAATAGTGAATTTTTATTTCATGGCGACTTTAATGTATTAAATTGTATTTATTTTGTGTAATATGTCTGGTGATGGATTTTGATTGGGGATAGAGTCCAGGTGGTCACAGCACTGCATACTCTGCCTGGCTCTCTACTGGAGACTGACAGCCACCCTGACAGCACAGACTTTTGACAGATGTATGACAGCAGAAGCGCTCTCTACTTTCATCCACAGAGAGAGAGCCGCACTGACCTCAAATCAGATATTAAATATTAATATGATCCCTGATGTGTCCTTCTGTCTACTGCACACAGAGCGAGCAGATGTCACCCAAATATTGGTAAAGAGAGAGAGAGAGAAGTTTTAAAAAGTTAAAGACTCAGTGAATAAAATAATAACTTATCAAAAAGTGGTTCTCTCTTTTGAGAATAAGAAACATTTACCTTTTTCATTTTCTTGTGGCTTTCAATCAAATCATCTACAGTCTGCTGGAAATTTGATGAAAAGATCCATCCATCCATCCATCCATCTATCCATTAAAGGCTACTGGTAGCCCTGTAAAGAGTGAGACATAAGATGTTACCATCCTTCCTGGAATTCACTTTGGATAGAGGTGGCTACTATCATTTCTATTAATTATTTCACTTATAATGTTTCGCACTACTCTGAATGAGCATTGTGCTCAATGGATATCATTTTACCTCCAATTTCCTTCACCAGTTTTGTTTTAGTTCTAGATCAGTTCTGAAAGTGTATTTGTAAGTGTAAATATACCATTCACGAGATTGTGTAGTTTACAGATAAGATACTTCATCAAGAGAATTAACTTTCAGAAATCATAAAACAAAAAATCTATTGCATAACAGTCATTCAACTATTAAACTATGTGAGGTTCTTTTTCCATCTGGCATATTTCAAAACCCTCATCAGCTTTATTTGTTGTTTGATCCACTCTTATTAAAAATGGATTTTTCCAGTCCTTCTGTTTGAATGCTGACTGCTGATTGTGGCTAATTGTTGTGAATTTATTTATTTATTTATTTATTTATTTATCTATCAGAAGTTACTCTTTTATTGTTTTATTTTGGTAACAACTTTGTTTAATGTCTCTCAAGATTTTTTTAGGAGACAAAAAATAGATCAGTTTTTGACTACAGCGAGAGTAGAGAGCTATAAAATGAATATAGATATTTTTATGAGAATCAGAAGAGTGAAAAATAAGTCATCATTCACTCACCCTGGTGTTGTTCTAATGCCCTATGTTTGTGCCAATGTTTATGCTCATCCATATAATGGCAGTGAATAGAGACCAGCATCAAGCTTTTTAAAAAGAAAAGAAAAAAAAAGGAAAAAAAACACAAAAGTATCACAGAATGATCTCATGTGACACGTGACGTGTATTTCGAGTGTTATGGGGGTATACGATAGGGTTTGGTGAAAAACCAACCGAAATTTAATGTATTATTTAATGAAAATCCTGACCTTAGCCGTTGGGCTTCTGTGAACAACTATGTGACATGCACGTTCGTAAAATTCTTAGTCCTGCAGTTCCCTATCTGTCAGTCATTATGGCATTATGTCAACTGACAGATTGGGTCTCACTTGGGAGCCCCAATCACCTACAAGTTTTAGAAAAACGGCCAGTGGAATTGGCGAGTGGAATTTGCATGCCAATCCACTCCATGCACTCAAACACACGGGTATATAAGATGGTGGCACGCATACACTCATTCGATTTTTGCTTTGCAGCCGACTGGTTGAGTACAGTGATTACTCTTTCCAGTCACCTGATAGAGCTTTCACAAAAAGAGCTAGCAACAGAGGAGATCTCTCTTGCTGGTGAAAAGGTGCATTCAGCTGTTTCGCCATTCAAAAAAAGAGGAAACATGGGTAAACATGGGCAGCCAAAAAAAATATATTAAATCTGTGTTCACAAGACTTCTGGGTATTGCAGGTTGTAGACTAGAGTTTTTGCTTCAAAATTATGTAAAAATTATCCTGCCTACTCGATCATATAAAACAATATATTGATTTAGTTTTTGTAAGACACTTTTTGTCAAGAAACACAGTATGCGTGGAGGCGTGAATCATCATGAATAATAAGGTAATTCACACCTGAGAAGACAAAAGAATCGCATAAAGACCTCTAATGACCTGCATAATAATAAGGCCTTTCAGTCAGGTAGGCTGTGAAAAAACCCTCTGTGATCATGTCTCAAGCTCATCATGGTGTATATCAAACATACAGAAAAAACAGCAATACTGTGAAATATTATTACAATTTAAAGTAATGGTATTCTATTATATACTTTAAAATATAATGTATTTCTTGATGCAAAGCGTCTGAACATTCATGTTACCTCTATGGCATTTCATATAGCCTTTTAGCTTAAAAGCATGCACATTTGGAGAAATACTGATGGATTCTCATATGTTTATGTCAATATTCTATACAGAGGAGTAATATTTATTCAATATTTATTGTCATCACTATGAACGCTGGATACTGTGTTTTCAATTCATACTTTCAGCCGGAGGGCGCTCTGTGCACATTTAGTCCACAAATTCATCTAAAGAAGAACAGGACATTCCAGGAACTAACGGCATGTCTTCCAGAGGTCTCTAACCATGGCTTTAACATCCAGATAAACACTTTTCAAGACAATAAATACACGATTGAGACGATGTATACATGTATTGCCTCAGAATTTGCGTCTGAATAGCGCTCGCTCTGTGGGCATGGCCGCATTAGTGGATAATGAGCTGAATCACGGACTTCTGACATGTGTCTCTTTTCATACAGAATACATAAACACAGAATTTTTGTTTTCGATTTGACTTACACGATTTAAAACCTGACATTTTCAACGTTTCTTTAGACATAAGTCTAATTTTTTTGTGATTAGTATTCACTAAGTTACAGTTCATTTTCTGAGAACTATCAGATTGGACTTGGTTCAGAGGGAGACGACAGATCACGCATCATGTTAGTTTTCTTTATTTTGCAAAAAGCACAACATTTTGTTTTTACTCTGAGTGTACACAAATAAAAGAAGATATTCCACAGATTAAAATGGTGTATAACTCTTAATTGTATGTGCAACATTGACAGAGTATTTTGAGTCTCTTTCACACTGGTAAGAAAAAAACCGAGGTGGGTATCGCTGGCGTGACCGCCGACCCGAGGGAGTTAAAGATGCCTTTCCGTCTGTGTGATTGGATACGGTCATTTCCTGGCCTCCTCTGAAGGCCACGATTGGTGTCTCACATGTCTGGGGTGCGAGCATGCTGAGACGGCGTTCATAGATGGTCATTGCGAGAACATGACCATGTCAACATTGCCTTCGTGAGATTCCTTCCTTTTGAGTACTGTTACCCAGCCCAGTTCCTCTGCACAGCACAAGGTCGTGGTGGTTAAAACTCAGGGAGATCTGAGGGTTATAGAGGGAACACTTCCGCCGGGCCGACAAAGTGTGCTTTCTCAACTTCCCCATCTCGCAAGGTGGCCTCTTTGGCGACACTGTTGAGGACTTTGCCCAGCAGTTCTCGGCAGACCAGAAGCAGATGGAGGCCATCAAGCATATCTGGCCCCCAGTCTGCTCATCGCCGAGGACATCCACCTGCAGTCTCTACATCTGCTCTGGCGTGGCCAGAAACAACATCCCCGCTGCCACATTGAGCCCCCTGCAGGAAGCACGCCCTGACACAGGCGACCAAAAGATGAAGTGAGCTGCTCTGAACCACTCCTTCCCCTGGAAGAGGGCCAGGTGGAGAATATTTTGTTTTTGTTCAAATAAAGAATAAAAGAGCAGTTTCCTCAGTCTCTGTGTCATACTGGACAGGACCTCAACTGCAGTAGCATATCAATTGCCTGGATTTGCTGGCAGTGCTGCTCACCCTGTGCTGGTTTTGGCTGTTGCTTCAGGGCAAGCATGTGTTGGTCCGGATGGACAACACTGTAACGGTGGCATACATCAACATCCAAGGCGGTGTACGCTCACATCGCATGTCATGATGCAGTGGACGATAGGTCACTGGGAAAGAACAACCTGATCATCAGGTTCCTGAGAAGCGCCAGCAGGCTAAAGGTTCAGACATTTGCAGAGCTGTGGGCTGGGCCACACCTAATATCTTGACAAGATTCTATAATCTATGGGTTGAGACGGCTTCTTCCTGTGTAAAAACAGGTAAATGGCGAGAAGGCTGGCTCAGTGTCTCGCTTGCAGCACCATTCCCTGCCATGAGTATTCCCCAGTTGGTGAACCCTGGATTGAGTATCATCCAGTCAGATGCAGCAGAGGCATCTGACACTAGGCTCAGTACCTGAGATGCATGCCCGGTCAGCCCCTGTACTGGGCTAGATTCCCCATATGTTATGATTCCTTTTGGTAATCCCATATGTGTATTCTTCCACGGCAGATTTTCAGATTTTCAGGTCAGTCCATTTGTGTAATTCCACATGTTCCTCCCTACAGGTAGGATGTGGCCTCTGTAGCGTCCCTTTTCACCTGGAGTAGGTACGCTCCCCCAGCAAAATCAACACTGGTCATGGCTGAAAAAATGTGAAGACAGCCGAAGCACTGCTCCCATGACGTAACATACAAAAGGAACAGCAGCTAATGACTGTCTCTATAGTAAGCCCTATCCCTTCAAGGGGCATGGAGGACTAAGATTTTGGGCTTACATGGGGTGCTGAGTAGGTTACGACTTAGCGAGAGCAGTTGTCAAAATGGCACATTACAGCTTGCCAGCATCTGCATCTCCAACACTCGTAACACAGTGGCGCTTTCCATAGGGACCCCACGGAGATGTTATGTCCCTCCTGCCACAAGCCTGGACTACCCTGTTGAATGGCCGGAACACCGTCTCGGCTCTTCAGCATAAAACTAATGAATGGATGCATGCTGCCATCTTATATACCTGTACGTACGGGGGAGTGGCTTGGCATACAAATTCCACTCACCAATTCCATTGGCCATTTTTCTAAAACTCATTGGTGATTGGGGCTTCCAAGTGAGACCCCATTTGTCAGTCAACATGATGTCTCCATTCCCTCCATCAGGGAACAAGGGTTACAACAGTAACCAAGACTTTCACTCCATCTCACCCAGAAAACGCGCACAAGTTGTAAGAAATCAGGATTAACAAAAATGTTAACTTAAAAAAAAATTATTTAAAAATCTGAGCACAATTTGAGACATTGTTGAGATCTCTTCTGAAACTCTAAAGGAGATGCCTATTACTTTTTAGGGCCCGAGCACCGATGGTGTGAGGACCCTATTGTAATTGCTCAGTCAATTATTCTTCTTCTCCGAAATGAATCGCATTTTTAAGGGGCCTAAACATGCTCGAAAACTCATGAAACTTTGCACACGCGTCAGAAGTGGTGAAAATTTACATCAGATATGGGTTTCAGAATTAGGTGTGGCAAAATGGCTCGATAGTGCCACCTACAAAATTTCAATGAAGTGCCCTTCGTGCTACGTTTCACATACAGTTATGAAATTCAGTAGACAGATGTAACAGCCTACAAAAAAGCCCCAGGGTGCAAAAGCTCGATATTCGATATTCGATATATTACAAAATTTCAACGTAGTGCCCCTGACCCTACGTTTCACGTACAGGTATGAAATTCAGTACACACATCTAACAGCCCAATACCTACAAAAAGTCTATTGGAGAGAAATCTGAAAACCAACAGGAAGTGAGATATTTTGAATTTTCTTTCCAAAATTTGTGCAGTTTTTGCCATTTCCAGATGTTGTACTTTAACAAACTCCTCCTAGAGCTTTAATCAGATCAACATCATATTTGGTCAGTCTAATCTAAAGGCCTTTGTGACATTAAATTACGAAGATCTAGAGATTTCACTGAAGGGCGTGTCCATGGCGGTTCGATGTTTCGCCATGAAACAGGAAGTTGTTGTAACTTGGGTATACAATGTCTGATCTGCCCCAAACTTCACGTTTTATTAGAGTTCTGGCCTGAAGACATCTACATGCCAATATTCAGTTACAGTCATAGCGCCACTTGCCGGCAACAGGAAATGACATGTTTTACACTGTGATTAAGTCCTCATAGAGATTCAAACAGAACCACATCAAATATGGTCAGTCTAATCTTAAGGCTTTACCCATGTTAAATTGCAAAAATCTTGAGTTTTTGTTGGAGGGCGTGTCCGTGGCAGCCTGACAAAATCTGATGTTTCGCCATGAAAGAGGAAGCTGTTGTAACTCAGGCATACAATGTCCGATCTGCCCCAAACTTCACATGTGTGAGAAGAGTCCTGGCATAAAGACATCTATATGCCAATATTCAGGTAGTCATAGGGCCACCTGCTGGCAACAGGAAATGGCATGCTTTACACTTTAATTCACTCCCAGAAACACATTTCAATATGCCAAACATACTAGAAACACGTAAAATCATGAAACACTTGGCTAAGTGCTAATGTATGCGATTAACGCCACGAAACAGGAAGTTGTAGTAACTCAGGCATGCAATGTCCGATCTGCTCCAAACTTCACATGGTTGATAATAGTCCTGGCCTAAAGACATCTACATGGCAATTTTCAGTTACGGTTGGCAGCAGAAAGTGTGGCACTTTGAAATGACTTGGCCATAATTCTCCTGTATTCACTCGCTTACATGCATGTCGCCCACTGTTCACCTGATGCCAATGGGAGGCGGTGAGCCCGGGTGCGAGGGCCCTTTCATCGCTGCTTGCAGCTTTAATTTTTATTTATTGCTGTTGAAAATGTTCACAAAAGTCTTCATATGCTACCAATTTAATCTCATTGCTGTCTAGGAGAAAAAAAAAAATGCAATATTAAAGAGAACTCAGTTGAGATTTTTCTTTCCCGTATACAGATTTGAAAGGAACTTTTTCTTGTTATCTTTTTTCCTAAAATGCATTTAAGGACACAAGGCAGGCTGCACTCTTCCACACAGAGAAATAGAGTACGAAACGTTTTACTGCAGGTGACAAAATCATTGCAAGCTTTCAGGCTGTTCATCAGAGTGTTCCGTCAAAGCATGATGACAAGCAGTGTGTTACGGCTGCAAACACATATTCATTCTGTGTTTTAATATTTGCTGCTTCATACTAAGACACAAATACATCATGACAGGCTGTCAACTACAATTAGAACACCTGTCTATGATCAGAGGAGCTGACATTCTTTAGAGAGAGAGAGAGCGACCAATTCACTGAGCTTGCACAGAAAACAGCAAGAGAAATAAATAATTAAATAAATAGGCTAAATGCCCTGAATGTTTCACTATAACTTCTCTCTAGGTATCACTCTCCTAATCATTTGTTTAACCATCTGTTGAATACATTTTCTTACATTAATGTGTATTGAAAGAAGAAATGGAGGCATCACCGCAGGCAATGACAACACACTTATCACTAACTAAACAGAACACATATATAGACATGATGCATTAGAAGTAGTCACCATAACATTAACATGCATAAAGACAAAAGTGAGACTGGTGATTTGCAACACGGAATCTTTTTGTAATTCATAACTATTTTATGTTTTTGGTGATTTTGCTGAATTTGTACATTCGGATTATACGTTTTTGTATGATCTGCTTACGTCCCTCTGACGGTTAAGACCAAAGTATACTTATGGTTTTACACATACGTTAGGGTATGAGTACGGTGCACAGAATGTAAATATCATCATCAGCACAGAACACGTGTACTGTAAGCACACAGGCAGATTTTACTGACCATGTGCACTCTGCACTTTGTGCCTTGAATTTTTTATTTTTTTTTCTAATTAGTTTACTGTCCACAAGGTAGCAACCCTTGCCTGGCCCATTGTTTTACAGTCAAAAAAAATGAGCAGATGGAACAACCTGTCATGGTTAATTGTCCTAATTTCTGTTCAAGAACTCTGGAGTGAATTCGCACCCATGCTCTGTTCCATGGCCCGTTCTCCTCCCCTGGTTCAGTCCAGTTCTCTGGCTCTGCCTCCCCTTCTGGTTCTGTCCGCTTCCCTTACTCCGCCTCTGGTTTCATCCAGTTCTCTGGTTCTCCATCCCCTGCTGGTTCCTTCCAGTTCCCTTGCTCCACCTCTGGTTCTATCCAGTTCCCTGGTTTAGCCTCTGGTTCTGTCCAATTCTCTGACTCCACCTCTGGTTCCGCCCAGTTACCTAGCTCCGCCTCCTCCATTGGTTCCACATTTACATTTAGTCATTTAGCAGACGCTTTTCTCCAAAGCGACTTACAAATGAGAATAGTAGAAGCAATCAAATCAACATGAGTACAATAGTATGTAAGTGCCATGTCAAGTCACAGTTTCATCAGTAAAGTGCTCGTAGCAAGTTTTTTTTTTTTTTTTTTTTTTTTTTATATATACACAAATAGATGGAAAAAGAGAATAGAAAATTGAAAAAAGAAAAGTAAAATATAAATTGTGGAGCCGAGCGAGCGAAGAGCCACAGTGGCGAAAAACCACAGTGGAGCTAATGGGTTGATGGGTTGATCCTCCTGATCTGCTGGCTCTCCTTGACCCTCAAGCTCCACCACCATGACCATGGTCTCTTCATCACCCAGATCCACCATAGTTTTCGAAGTGGTAACCTTAGAGTGTTGATCCTCTGGCTCACACTCGGCCCTCCGAGCCCATGACTCCGACTTGGCCCTTCAACCCATTAGCTCCACTGCAGCTCTTCACTCCCTTGGCTCCACAATGACCTGTGATCCCTCCAGCTTCACCGGGGTCACTTGTCTTTCTGACTCCGCCTTGGTCTGTCAAGCCCCTGGCTCTGCCACGGACTTCTGGGTCTGCGGCTGCACTTGACTCTTCCACTCCTTCAGTGCCACTGGGGTCCTCCATCCCTCCAGCTCCACCCTGGTTTACAGACCCTCCGGCTCCAACTTGGTCTTCAGCCTTCCTGACTGTGCCTCGGTCTTCTGTATCCTATGCTCCGCCCTGGACTGTACCGCCTAAGGCTCTGCTGTGGGTCTCCATTCGTCAAGCTCCATCAAGGCATCCCACTTCTCCAGGTCCTCCATGGCCTCCTCCACCAGCTCCCCTGTGGACTTGTCCTTCACCTGTTACTGTTTCTGTTCACGAATCCAGGAGGCGCCTACGGGGAGGGAGTGTACTGTCATGGCTAGTTGTGTTAATCAAAGACTTTTATTTTGAAAATAATTTTGTTCTATTGTATCTGTGATCACATCCATTGTGTTTAGTTATTATTTTCTGTTTCTTTGGTTACTATGTTCTTATTTGTCACTATGGTTGGTTGTCACTGATTTGGTTCTTTGCCTGTGTGTTTTTTGATTCATCTGTGACACTGTCACACAGTACACATGTTTTATACCACTCTCTCGCTCTCGCTCTCTCTCTCTCTCTCTATATATATATATATATCATGATAGTTTTATATACAAAATATTTGAGTTTTAATGTATTTACATGTTGTCTTAGCTATTTTATTCCTCTTACCTATTTTAATATATGTCTTTAAATGAGTCTTGGTCTGCCTGTCATATGACTGATCGCATGACAGGAATCAGGATGAAGACCAGCATAAAGAAGGCAGCATGGCAAGCAATGCTCTCTCACTAACAAATGCGTTGGTGAGCACCGATCTTGGACTGTGCAGTCTTATTTTGACTCACCTTTCCAGACTCAAGCATTTGGACTATCACTTAGATTGTATATACACTGTTGGACACTTGCATTGGGACTATCAACAAACTGGGACTCATTCGGACTGTTTTAGGGTATGGTGTTATGGACTCTATGCTTTTAACAGCCTGAGGTTTCCTGGTTTTACTGTGTTGTTTTAAGTCTCATGTTATTATTGTACATACACCACTGGTTCTCACTTTACAAAAATTATCTGTCTCATATTTTTGAAACTCCAAACTCTCACACAATATAATCTGACCCCATTTTAATTTATGTAAATTTGACCGATAGGGCCTTGTGTATTTATACCTGATTTATACTCAACGTATCCGCAAGTTCGCTTGGGTGCGCATGTCAAAAACGAAGTCATCGCAGCTTCTGCAGAAGTGCACATTGAGTGCGCGCGAACCCATTTTGCATGGTGGTGTGCACAGCATTTTTTGCGCGTGGCTCCGCATCCGAAGATGCATGACTTCGAGCCAATTTTGGCCAGGCAGGTACGTCTGTATCGGCATCGCACAGGCACCCAGTTTGCACTTGTCCAAATTCATTGCATACATTTACAAAATGAGCTTACAATTGCAGAAATAATCCTTTTTAATGCAAATAAAGGTCCATGTTTAATAAAAATGTTCATGAAATTAAATAAAACTGTTTAATGAAATTAGAAAATATTTAAGAGATTGTTAATTTAGTTTTATACATATGTTCTCATATTCATATATTTTGTTCTAATGTCACAAGTAATAATCTCAAGGTCTACTGGATTTTACATGGTTCTTTTGTAGTGTGGGTTTGGTGAAGTGTCACACGTGTACCTTACATCTCACCGCTGCTTCCTGATGGTTTAGAAAACAATTACTCCGTTGCCACCTGTCGTTGCATAGTATAGAACAACAGTGAGTATAAAGTATAATAAATACGTCAAGTATAAATGCCTCGTCCATTTGGGGAGGAGCACGTGCAGTCAGCAGAGGCTCGCGCTGTGGAGCCAGGCGAAAGTATAAATCAGGCTTCAGTCTGCATTCATTGTCGGTTATTGTTTTGTCTTCATCAAGGACACATGTTCAACTGCTTGTTAATGCATATATTTAATCAGCCAATCACATGGCAGCAATGCATTTAGGCTTTTAGACCTGGTCAAGGTGACCTGCTGAAGTTCAAAGTAAGCATCAGAATGGGGAAGAAAGGTGATTTAAGTGACTTTAAATGTGGCATGGTTGTTGGTGCCAGACGGGCTGGCCTGAGTATTTCAGAAATCGCTGATCTACTGAGATTTTCATGCAAAACCATCTCTAGTGAGCGGCAGTTCTGTGGGTGAAAATGCCTTGTTGATGCCAGAAGTCAGAGGAGAATGGCCAGACTGATAGAAAGTTTGAGCTGATAGAAAGTCAACAGCAGCAGAAGACCACACTGGGTACCATTCCTGTCAGCTAAGAACAGGAAACAATTTGCATGGGCTCACCACAATTGAACAATAGAAGATTGGAAAAATGTTGCCTGGTCTGATGAGTCTTGATTTCAGCTGTGATATTCAGATGGCAGAGTCAGAATTTGGTGTAAACAACATGAAAGCATGGATCGAGCCTGCCTTGTATCAACAGTTCAGGCTGGTGTAGTGGTGTGTGGGATATTTTCTTTGCACACTTTGGGCTCCTTAGTACCAATTGAGCACTGTTTAAATGCCACAGCCTGCCTGAGTATTGTTGCTGACCATGTCCATCCCTTTATTACCACAGTGTACCTATCTTCTGATGGCTACTTCCAGCAGGATAATGTGCCATATCACAAAGCTCGAATCATCTCGAGCTGGTTTCTAGTATTCAAAAAAGTAAAAAAAAAAAAAAAAAAAAAAAAAGAAGTAGCTTGAAGACACCGTGAATGAAATCATGGGAGTTGTCATCTTAACCTCCACAGCTGATGGAAAGCAATCCGATGGATGAGCTAATGTATTAAAAGTTTGAAGGGTTGGATTCTGGAATCCACTGCCGCTTCAATACATATCTTTTGAGTGGTTTATAATCAAATTATTAATCAACATTTATCTTTCTAAATATTAAATTATTTGAATGACTTCTTCAAATTATTTTAAAGCATTTATTTTCCTTTTCATCTTCAAACACTAGAAAATAATTTTGAATATTGTCTGTACCTCTCACTGAAAGAAAAGTACAACTTATCAGTATGTTTTGGGAAACTTTCCTGTTGATAGTTGGAGCCTGGGCCAACTTCAACCTTGAAGTAGTGTGTATCTGTGTATTTGCGCTAGTGTTCTGTGCAGGTCCTGACCGCTGGCATTCTGGCTGGAGACCTGAAGACGTCATGTCATGACCCAACAGGACATCCAGTACATAAATCCAGGGTCCCCTCGTCAGCATCCTGACGAAGAGAGATATGCTTCTCACTATCTGTCCATGTGTGGGAGATTCCTAATCTTGTCTATTTTTCTTAGCCAATCAGAATCATTCAGCCTGAAGTAATGACGTAGTTAGTGGACTCTGTTAGAGTATAATTGTTGTGGGAATGTGAATGTACGCAGAGCGGCCTAGAACTCCGTGTGAGACTTGAAGCTGGCTTCTGCTGATGAAACTGCAAACTATTCTTCAGTAAAATTATCTTCAATTTATTTTTTTTAACTCTGACTCCGGGTATTCATTTTTCATATCTGGTATTTTGGGTCTTTAACTGTAAAATTCCCCTACAAGTTTAATTAATGTTACTGTGGTACGAAGGTCACCGTGATTTTGCCAAGACATGTTCCTGGATCAACATCTTTGTTGATTCTGGAACAACATACCAATCAACCAATCAGATTTGAGGGACAAGTTTACCGTTTATGTCAAGTTTAGGCTTGCAACCAGGGTTAGGTGCTTCTACATCAATGTTATTCACCTATCTTTCCCCTCTGATTTTAGGGATAATTATGGTTAGGATTAGGTTTAGGGGTAGGAATAGGGTTAAGACTAAATTTTCAGACTGGAATGTTGTTCCAGGATCAACAAAACAATGCTGATACAGGAACATGTTTACTTGGCAAAATCACGGTGACCGTGGTACAAAGCAGGGCGGGGCCGAGAGCCTGGGACATTTTACATTGCTGTTTTTATTATGCATATGCCACACTCGGTCACAGCAGCTCCTTTTATTTTGTTGTTTGTTTATTTTACGAGTAAAGCTACAATTAACGTCTGCATCCTTCTTCCCTGAACTTGAACTTTGTTACAGTTTTGTTTGATCACTTAAATTCACATTGTTTTATTTCATTCTAATGAAACAGCAGCAAGTGCTGAATTACTACTCATACAGGTCACTTTATTTGACGAATTAAAATTGTTGGGTAACACACCTCTGTTTTACTTGCTCTAAACAATCATACTAAAAATACATTTAAGTGTTTACATTTGAAAGTTATAACGTTACTCTGTGCGTTAACTCAGTGGCTGGTATGAGACACTTGTTGCACATTGCAGTGAGCTTGATCGATATTAGAATATCATATTAATAAAAGCTGGATGACTTGTGTTGCTAAATGGCATGCAATTAATTTTCAAATATAAAGAAAATGCTGTATTACTGTTACTACAAATAAAGCTCTTTCTGATTAAATCAAGAAAATTAGATTCAAACAATAAGACTGTGTTTAGCCATATAACAATGATTAGTTTTTTGTCGATAAAGGTATCCAAACAGTCGCTCACCTCTAATAAAACACATAATATATTAAAGCATCTTTGGTGTTTCCACGGTTTCTTCTGCGTCTTCTTTGGATTTTAATGGCAGCTTGATTTCCATGGTTTCTACGGAAGAAACCATGGAACCAGAAATCGAGGGTAAACGTATATGATGACATTGACAAGCGACGCAATAGCGCAGACCGTTACACTGGTTAAAATTGCTGATTTCTCTGGATTTAAACATTGTTGAAACACTTGGGATAATGTAAGTACACAAGTCAACAAAATATATAGCATTGTTCTAGTGGTTTTTGGATATTTTAATCTAAAAATCTTACATATTGTGCCTTTAATTAAAACTGCTGCAAAAATCATTGTCTCTATTCTTCCATGCTCCTACATAACACAACCAACTCAATCTTATGGCAATTCATAACTAATTACATTTAGGAAAATTGCTGGCTAATTCGTATGAATTTATGCAATCTCATTTGTAAGTTTCATCCGATCTGCTTATGCCCCAGTGATGGTTATGTTTAGGAATGGAACTTGAAAAGCATACATTTTCATGCAATTCACATTGTACAAATTCCTGCAAACTCTTTCTATTTAATGTAACTAGATACTTTTTCCTATAAACTACTGGGAGTGCTTGTAAGGGGAATTAAGAGTTACCTGCTTCTCTAGTTTAAATTTACTGATCATAACTTCTGGAGAGAAATAGCACAGACACTAAACAAGGATGAAACATTCTAGTGTGCATGTATCGAGTGCCTGTGTACGCACACTATCGAATGGAGTACAATTTGAAAGCCTGTACACATACACTAAGCATTTGCATCAAAACTGAAGTATACTTTGGGGTTTAGGGGTGGGGTTAGGTGTGGACATTCATGCTTTTTTTTTTTATCATATACGCTTTGGTACAAATCACACTGTCAATCACCAGACTGTAAAATAGTTACATCTTCTCAAGAGATTAGCTTGTAGATAGCCTACTCTATAAAAAGAGAAAGCTATAATAGTTTGGTCTGAGCAGCTTCTGCTCGAGATCAATGCGTGGTTTAACAGCAGCACAACAGAGCAAGGAGAGCTGTGTTAATGAAAAAAACATTTCCCTGTCGTGCTGGACAGACGTGCTGTGTCTGCGGGGATATAAAGAGACACAAAGCTCGCTCGCTGCACGTATGAAGTCAATGATACACACACACGTGGCAGCACACACACTGGCAAGCAGACAGCCTCGCACTGGCAGCAGCCCAACTGTTTCCCAGAGATAAGCGGGAGAACTGAGTGCTTCAGGTGCCTCTAATTTAATAAGACAGAGAAAGATGTGCACATCATCACTATCTAATTAAGAATCTGGTCTCTCAACAACAACAAAAAAGTTTCTAAACAAACAGGATGTGGAGTGTTTACAGTGTTAGTCTGGGATGTGGTGGGGTAGCTATTCAATGTCAATCAGATAATACACTACAGAAGTTTATCTAGAAACTGCATTGTAACAATACAAACACTGTATTCATGTGGCTGACAATTAGAATTGCTCTGAAGAGGATGATGTGTGATGTTCACAATACAGATTGTCTATTATACATGGTGTGGGTGAATCACATTTCAGTAGACCTTACATTAATAGAATAATAAGTAGAAGAAAGTTTAAAGTGGACGATAGAAATAAAGTGTTACCAAAAGAACTGGCAGTTGTGGTTTTTAACATATACTGCATAATATCTTCCTGATAACACATATGGTAAAGAGAAAACCATATGAAGAATCAAAGTCAGTTCCTCACAAGTAGCCTTTCCACAAGCTGAAAAAAAATATGAATATATAAAAGGTGCACAGTGTCATATACAGTACACAAATACAAAACACCATTATGGTAACATAGACGGCACTAAAATAAAAATTAATTAAACAATATTACATGTAATATAAAAACGGATAACAAAACTATTAAGAAACAGTTATTTAAATGAAAGGCCATCAAATGTCACAGGGAATTCTGGGAATGTCAGTTTTTTTTTTTTTTTTTTTTTTTTTTTTTTTGTCACTGTAAATTATAAGATGTCTTGCTCTATTTTACCTAAAAAAAAAAAAAAAAAACTATACATTCAACAGAATTTTTTTCCTGTAATTATTACATGAAATGCAGGAGATCTATTTGAGTTTTTCCTGTATAGTAAGGGAACTTAGCATTAATCAATGGACAGGTTTTTACCGTATAGCTTTTTTACAGACTTATTTTTTACAGTGCACCAGAGAACTGTGTAATAAAAACATATGCTACTGCAAGACGCACAAACTACTAGCACGTATTTTATGTTTTCGTGACATTTTTTACAGTGCAAGCCAAAAAATTTTAAGAAAAATCAGTGTCAAAAGTTTTACAATACATATATCTGATATTATCCCGACATTACAGCCTGGGGTTTCTCATCAGTGGAGTGATATCATCATGTAATGGAGAGCCAGTAAAGAGACTCAAAGAGATGTTTTGATAGCTTTAAAGAGCAGAAGTCTTGATTAATCTGAGCCGTGGAGATCTCGGAGCAGACTGTAATGAAAAAAAATATAATTCAATGTGAGACTATGGCTGCTTTCTCTCTGGGTTTGTTTTTGGTGTGCTATTATACTCTACCCTGCCAAAAAGGAGAGCCGTTCATCAGGTGCTTCAGCTCTGGGTTCATGGCAGGCCAGCTCTACAGGCTCATTAAAGCCGGGAGCAGGTGCACTTTCATGAGTGAATATTATAATGCAATGTCAGTCAGAGAGCAGGTTAGCGTGGCCGCTACCGACGGCAGAGAAACCAGCTCTCTTTCAGAGCACCCACTGTACGCCATTAATCATTTCCATGGCTACGGCAAATCACAGGAGAAGCTAGTCAGCTCAGATCCCATTAAAAGTTTTACATAACACCGCCTGAAACATTTAGTGACAAGCCAACTCTGTGCTGGAAATAAGACTGTTTATTTGTATGAAGAGCAGACGTGAAAGACAGCAAAAAATATAAGACAGCAAAAGATATTCCTCTTCTTAAGGAAGCGATGTCAGGAAATGTTTGAACAAAGTATATCATGCTGAGTCTTTCAAAGCTCTTGTGTGCACTTTCTCCTTAAAGGTATAGAAGGTTGTGAAAGTATACTTTGAAGTATACTATCAGTAACCTACTAGTTTAGTACTTTTATACTGCAAATATACTTGTATGTTTTCTTTAAGTAAACTTAACATATATGCTCAAAAGTTTGGGATCTGTAAGATTTTTTAATGTTTTTAAAAGAAGTCTCTAATGCTCAACAAGGCTACATTTATTTGATCCAAAATACAGTAAAAAACAAGTAATATTGTGAAATATTATTACAATTTAAAATAACTGTTTTCTGTTGAAATATATATTTTATATATAATGTAATTTATTTGGATCAAATAAATGCAGCCTTGGTGAGAACAAAAATCTTACCAATCCCAAACTTTTGAATGGTAGTGTACTTCAACTGTACTTTAACTCTTTCCCCCGCCAGAGTTTTTTTTTTTTTTTTTTTTAAGTTGCCAGCCAATGGCAGCATTTTTGATCATTTTCATAAAAATTTCATGGCCCCCAGAATATTTTGTTGTATGAATACCTGCTATATATCAAATGAACCACAGAGATTCAGGGCCTCGGTTTAAGAAATCATCCGAAGGACGGATGCGTAATAGCGCCCTGCCAAAAAAAAAAAAAAAAAAAAAAAAAATCACATATTCAGAATTAGGAACATATCTGTTTTCTTTATAAATCAATATTGTCAAACAATGTAAGTTAAGACAGTATGTAAAACTATGTGGGGAAAAGTATTTAAATAGGCTACTCAATCAAAAGAGTAAACACAATTAAGCCAAGTATACTTAGAATACTTAATTGTACTTTTAAGTACAATTAAGAAGTACATAAAGTATATTTCTGAGAAGTAGATAAAAAGTAGACTGCAAGTATACTTTCTTATTTTTAGTTTAAAAGAAGTATACTAATAGCACACTATAAACTACTTCTTTTTTTTCTTTTCTTTTTTTTTTTGTATAGGGCTCCCCAAAAATTTTAGTCTTTCTTTATCTACTGGCCCTTATGATGTTGTGAACCATATTACATTTTTTGGAGAATGTTCATGCTGCTCTTTTCGACATATTTAATGTCACTCAACTAGATATTTAGGCCCTAATTTTAGATTTAGAGTATGTATTTGAATTTCATATACAGGTGCTAGTCATATAATTAGAATATCATCAAAAAGTTGATTTATTTCACTAATTCCATTCAAAAAGTGAAACTTGTATATTATATTCATTCATTACACACAGACTGATATATTTCAAATGTTTATTTCTTTTAATTTTGATGATTATAACTGACAACTAAGGAAAATCCCAAATTCAGTATCTCAGAAAATTAGAATATTGTGAAAAGGTTCAATATTGAAGACACCTGGTGCCACACTCTAATCAGCTAATTAACTCAAAACACCTGCAAAGGCCTTTAAATGGTCTCTCAGTCTAGTTCTGTAGGCTACACAATCATGGGGAAGACTGCTGACTTGACAGTTGTCCAAAAGACGACCATTGACACCTTGCACAAGGAGGGCAAGACACACAAGGTCATTGCAAAAGAGGCTGGCTGTTCACAGAGCTCTGTGTCCAAGCACATTAATAGAGAGGCGAAGGGAAGGAAAAGATGTGGTAGAAAAAAAGTGTACAAGCAATAGGGATAACCGCACCCTGGAGAGGATTGTGAAACAAAACCCATTCAAAAATGTGGGGGAGATTCACAAAGAGTGGACTGCAGCTGGAGTCAGTGCTTCAAGAACCACTACGCACAGACGTATGCAAGACATGGGTTTCAGCTGTCGCATTCCTTGTGTCAAGCCACTCTTGAACAACAGACAGCATCAGAAGCGTCTCGCCTGGGCTAAAGACAAAAAGGACTGGACTGCTGCTGAGTGGTCCAAAGTTATGTTCTCTGATTAAAATGTTTTTTTTGCATTTCCTTTGGAAATCAGGGTCCCGGAGTCTGGAGGAAGAGAGGAGAGGCACACAATCCACGTTGCTTGAGGTCCAGTGTAAAGTTTCCACAGTCAGTGATGGTTTGGGGTGCCATGTCATCTGCTGGTGTTGGTCCACTGTGTTTTCTGAGGTCCAAGGTCAACGCAGCCGTATACCAGGAAGTTTTAGAGCACTTCATGCTTCCTGCTGCTGACCAACTTTATGGAGATGCAGATTTCATTTTCCAACAGGACTTGGCACCTGCACACAGTGCCAAAGCTACCAGTACCTGGTTTAAGGACCATGGTATCCCTGTTCTTAAAACTCGCCTGACCTTAACCCCATAGAAAATCTATGGGGTATTGTGAAGAGGAAGATGCGATATGCCAGACCTAACAATGCAGAAGAGCTGAAGGCCACTATCAGAGCAACCTGGGCTCTTATAACATCTGAGCAGTGCCACAGACTGATCGACTCCCATGCCACGGCGCATTGCTGCAGTAATTCAGGCAAAAGGAGCCCCAACTAAGTATTGAGTGCTGTACATGCTCATACTTTTCATGTTCATACTTTTCAGTTGGCCAAGATTTCTAAAAATCCTTTCTTTGTATTGGTCTTACGTAATATTCTAATTTTCTGAGATACTGAATTTGGGATTTTCCTTAGTTGTCAGTTATAATCATCAAAATTAGAAGAAATAAACATTTGAAATATATCAGTCTGTGTGTAATGAATGAATATAATATACAAGTTTCACTTTTTGAATGGAATTAGTGAAATAAATCAACTTTTTGATGATATTCTAATTATACGACCAGCACCTGTAAAATGTCCATCCATTTGGATTACACAGTTTTAGCATAAACTAATAAACTTAATGTGATGCTTATTTGTCAGTCATACATAAATAAAACAGGTAATAAACAGGTAAGATTTCTGTCATAGTACTAATAAACAATGTGTTTTAAATGCACAATAACCAGCTTTATATATTTACATCAATAAAGGTAACACTTTATTTCAATGGTCCACTTTAGACAGTAAGAAACTTTGCAACTACATGTCAACTAACTCTCATTAGAGTATTAGTAGACTGTCTGCTTAATATCTGCTAACATTTAATTATTATTATTATTTAATTCAGGTTTTCACTGCATGTTCTTACCCAGTTTCAGCCGGTAACATCCACACAGGCCAGTTACTGCCCCCAGCTGGACATACACTGATTGCAGCTCTCAGGACCCTTGCTGAAATGAGACTTCAACCTCAGAATCCAAAACACTGATCCATAAAGTCCATCTATTAACAAAATGAACATAAATAAATAAATGAATATGTGGAAATGAATTACAGTTTATATTCTCATACTAAACACAGTCACAGTGTTACACAATTACAGATTTTAATGCCACCATTACGCTTTCAGATCAATTTAGATTCCTGCTCATCTCCTTCAGCTCACACAGCGAAACATCCACATACTGTCATCCTCATTAATCAATTATGGATGCTTTCTGCCAAACCAAATGATGGAGGCCATTTGTTTTTTCCTCTCGAGGCCCCAGACGGTGTTTTAGGGTGTCCCAGTTTCAAAAGGAAGAGAAAGAGAGAGAGAGAAAATGCAGTCACTCAGAGAGAGATCAGTCTGACTGCACAGCCCTGATAACCAGAGAGAGAGAAGCCTGTTTTATTTGGTCTTCACTCAGTTCAATCAGTTCATTACAGTAATATTATGTAGTTCTTCAAGCATACTGTTTAATAACCACTTTGAAGAGTTAAAGATTTGGCAAAATAATATTCATTACACTCGATAAAGCTTTTTGAATTGAATTAAATCTGAGAGAGAGAGAGACTGATAAAGGCAGAAGTCAAGTCAAATTTATTTGTATCACGCTTTTCACAATACACATTGTTTCAAAGTTGCCTTACAGAAAATCATGATTTTAATGTTTATATCTTCATGTCTTATAGTTGTATTTCGCAGATTACAGCTGGGCAATAATATAGTTTACATTATAAAACGGATAGTTCCGGCCCTTGATTCTGATTGGTTAAGCCGCGTTCGAAGCCGTTGTAAAATTCCCGAAAACATACAGCTGACCGCATTACATTTAGTATCGCTGTGCCACTGAATGTGTATGTTGCTGCATCAGTCTTGTTGTATTTATGCTGTATGATAAGGTGCAGATAAAGGCTCAGGACGCACACATTACTTATATTAACAGGAAACTTTACTCTCCATTTCTCAGGCACAGAACATGAGCACTAGCTCGTCACAGTAACATCCACATAGTCCAAACACCCATATCTAATTGGCAGATAGAAGAACCAATAGGAATAAGGCATATATCAATTCAGACATGTGACTGGCTTTTGCTTAAACATAAGAACACTACATCCCCCTTTTTTTGAAAGAATGCAATATAAAGAGAACTACTGCGTTCATACTGACTAAAGAAAAACATTCTATTATGGATCACATGCCCAAACTGGAAGGTTAGTAGACTGCTAAACTGTAATACAAACTAACTGTATAGTCACATATTTAGAAACTGTTGCATATACAAAACACATGAATTACATTAAACGTTGTGTGTTTGAAAGGGCAGCGATCCGCCTACACCTTTGTACAATCACAGATCCAAAATAACTCTGGGCCTTATCTGGCGTCCGTATCTGGTGATGTAAGTGCCAGATTTGGGTGGCTCATCAGTGTTAGGTGTATGTGTAATGTCATTGTGTGGTGCACTGTTAATTGGTGTTGCACATGGCTCAGTGCCATCATCAGAACTGTTGCTTCAGGGCTCTTTTGCGTCCAACAGGTGACTGTTTCGTCGATATTCCTGACCATCAGCAGTACGCACATGATATGATCTTTCAGTGTTGGCTGCTCTGACAATGACAACTGGCTTCCAGTATCCTTGCTCCTGCATTCGAACTGCCTGTCCTTCCTTGAGCTGAGATAAGGGTCTAGCTGATCTGTCGTAGTAGCACTTTTGGAGCTGTTGTTTATGCAGTCTCTTCGCTCTGACGTCCTTACAGCTGACGACTTTTGGCAAGAGCTGCTGATTGGTATTGGGCAGGGTAGATCACAGGCGACGACTCATCAACAGCTGAGCAGGAGACTTGAAACCATCGACAGGGCTGTTGCGATATTCCAGGAGACTGAGGTATGGATCCCTTTTGTCAACCCTGGCTTTTTCCAGCAACATCTTTGCAGTCTGCACAGATTTCTCTGCTAGTTCATTACTTTGCGGGTGGTATGGACTTGAGGTGGTATGCGTAAACTCCCATGTTCTCGCAAATGTCTCAAACTCACCCGAGCTGTACTGGGGGCCGTTGTCTGAAATTACAGCTTCTAGAACGCCATGTCGTGCAAAAGCAGCTTTTAGTTTGTTTATCACAGCAGTTATCACAGGTTGTGCTGCTGAGCTTGTCCAGCTCAAAATATCTGCTGTAATAGTCAACTGTCACAAGATATTCATCATTGTTCCAGGTGAACAGATCAGTAGCCACTACTTGCCATGGCCTATCCGGGACTTTGTGACTGATCATGGGCTCTTTAGTGTTGGAGGGACGATACGTGAGACAAACTGAGCATTTGCTGATGATGCTCTCTATTTCTTTCCCCATCCGAGGCCAGAACATGATATCACATGCTCTCTGCTTGCTCTTTTCAATGCCCAGGTGACTGGTATGTATACGGGACAGCATGTCTGAGCGAAGGCTTGTGGGAATGACAATCTTTTCACCTTTAAAGATTATTCCATGCAGGTATGAGAGCTCACTGCGGTGGTTACAGAATTCTGACACACTCATGGGACATTTTCTTCTCTTTTCTGGCCAACCTCGTATGACTTTCTTTAGTGTCTGGAACTGCGGGTCCTTTTCAGTTTGAGCTCTGATCTCCTCCAACTTTGAATCACTGACAGGAAGGCTACTGTACACTGTATGCACTTGAAGATCCATTCCTTCGCTGAGGCTCGTATCTTGGTCAGAAAGTGACTTTCTGGACAACGGGGCTAGCGACAGGGATGTCCTTGCCTGGTCAATGTACAATGATGAAGTTGTACTTCTGGAGCTGAAGGATCATCCTTTGTAGCCTTGGGGGAACCGATGCCAGGGGTTTTCGCATTATTGACTCAAGGGGCTTGTGGTCACTCTCAACAATGACTTGGCAGCCGTAGATGTATCGATGGAAACGCTTACAGCCAAACAATATGGAAAATTCTTTCTCAATTTGAGCGTAATTAATTTCGCTTTCAGAAAGAGACTTTGACGTGTATGCGATGGGTCTTCCATCCTGCAGTAGTACTGCCCCGAGCCCGTACTTTGAGGCAACTTGCAACCTTAGCTCCTTAAGAGGATCAAAATGGGCTAAGACTGGACCTGGTTCAAATGTGAGCAGCTCTTTTATTCTCTTGAAGGCTTTGTCATGCTGGACGTCCCAGACAAACTCACTTGACTCCTTTAAGAGCTGTCGCAACGGTGCGTTGACATCAGAGAGGCCAGGTGCAAATTTGGAGAGGTAATTAATCATACCTAGCACTGTTTCGAGTTCTGCTTTGTCTTTAGGTGGCTCCATGTCTCTCACAGCAGTGACTTTGGCAAGGTCAAGCTTTATTCCCTAGCGCAGACGACGCTCTTTTCTGGATTGAGCTTGACTCCTCTCTCTCTTGAACGCTGTAGCATAGCACGGAGGTGCTCATCGTGCTCAGCTTTAGTCTTCCCGAAAATAAGAATGTCGTCGACTATAGCCATGACTCCATTTAGGCCTTCATACTTTTCATCAATTTTTCGTTGAAACTCATCTTGGGCCGAAATCAGTCTGAAGGGAAGGCGTCGGAAACGGTAGTGCGCAAAGACTGTGTTGAAGGTGGTAAGTCTCGATGATTCCTCAGTGAGCTTAATAGCCCAATAGCCTGATCGAGCGTCTAGAACACTGAAATATAGGGCACCAGATAGCCTGGATGTTATATCTTCAAGAGTGGGTAGAGGGTAATGTGGCCGCTTGATGGCCTTGTTAAGATCTCTCGGGTCTAGACACACCCTTAACTGACCAGTGCGTGGTTTTTCGGTCACAACCATGGAATTAACCCATTCGGTTGGTTCTGTGACTTTGACGATGACATCCTGTCTTTCCATGCTCTCAAGCTCCTCTTTAAGATGACTGCATAATGCGAGAGGAATGCGTCTGGGTGGATGGACTACTGGGGTTGCGTGCGGGTCGAGGTGTATGGTACACTCGCCAGGAAACAGTCCGATCCCCCTGAAGACATCTGCAAACTCCTCCAAGACTGGTGCTTTTATCTGTGTCTCTGTAACTGACAGTACAAGCTTTATGAGGCCAAAGTCTATACATCCTTTTAGACCTATGACAGGGAGCACACTTGTGTCGACCGCATAAAATGTCATGACCATCTCAATGTCTTTATGCTTGCATTTCAGGTCGCATTTGCCTTTTACCACCAAGCGTTCACCACCATAGCCACACAGGGGGTGAGATATTGGCTGCAGAGAGCGTTGGGTGCTCAATTTTGTGTACTCATACAGAGGAATGACATTCGCTGAGGATCCAGTGTCCAGATTGAACTTAATTTCATTTTCTTGATTTGGACCAATTTGAATGTTCACAAAAACTTGTTCTGTGTCTGAGCCCTGTTTGCCCTGTGTCAGCGAGTCAATAAACAGCTCATCACACTCTTCAATCTGGTCTGTTTTGTCATTACTTATTGTGTGGACAGTTTTCTCACAGCTTGAGCGGCAGACTTTTGCAAAGTGGTTTGTTTTCCAGCAAATTTTGCAGGACAGTAAGATCGATCAGCATGCGGTTTATTTCCACAATATCTGCATACATTAGGGCTTGCTGGAGTTGCATTTCTAGGTTCTCTTAAGTTATCACTGTCTTTATTGGTATATTTTGCATTGGAACTGCGCCTCTTGATGTACTGCGCAAAATTGCGCGCACTGCATGTTCACGTGAAGCACTCATGTTGCTTGAAATAGTTTTTAACTGTGCTTGAGCCAACTCGTGAGATCTAGCGACATCTATCGCTTTTCGAGCGTTAACTCGGAGCCTACATTCAAAAGTGTCTCTCTCACTTTTGGTGAATGTATCCCGAATACAACGCGGTCGCGGACCATTTCATCACTGTTTGCATAATTACAGTCTTTGACAAGCAGCCGTAGGTCTGTCACAAACTGCTCACGTTCTCCCTGCACCTTTTCGTGGAACTTATAGCGTGCAAATATCACGTTGGCTTTGGGCTCAACATATGCAGTGAAGCGGTCATAATACGACTTTAAAATCTTTGCTTCGTCTGCAAGCAGCGACCATGTATTGAAAATGTCGCGGCCCCTCTCTCCGACCCATAGGAGAAGATAACTACATTTCTCGTCCTCACCCTTTTTCTTCAGGGGACCGCTGAACATCAACTCTGCGTGCTGTTGAAACTTGCGCCATTGCTTCGGGCAGGTTAGTCGCCTCCCAGTTCATCGTGGGCGTCGGAACTCCAGCTGTATCCATCTTTGTAATGTAATCCGTTTATTCTGACACCATGTTGTATTTATGCTGTATGATAAAGGCTCAGGACGCAAGCATTACTTATATTAACAGGAAACTTTACTCTCCATTTCTCTGGCACAGAGCACAGAACATGAGCACTAGCTCGTCACAGTAACATCCACATAGTCCAAACACCCATATCTAATTGGCAGATAGAAGAACCAATAGGAATAAGGCATATATCAATTCAGACATGTGATTGGCTTTTGCTTAAACATAAGAACACTACAAGTCAGAGCCGTTTAAAAATATTTAACATAACATTTATCATATTTAACGGCTCTGCTACAAGTCTTAGCAACGTAAACATATGTTTGTTCTCTATTGATTTTGTTCATTGAAGCTGCATTATGTAGAAGAGTATTGTGAGAGATATATAGTGTATTACCTGCATTCAAATTTAGCATTTTCCTTCAGGTCAGTCCTATCAAAGACTATAGAATAACACAAGACATGTCACTCGTATTGTTTTGAATGGGAGAAAGTTTAACGCTCAATAAGGCGTAATAAGTCCCGCCTTCAAAATAAGAGCCAATCGCCGACCTGTAAAGTCATCGCGTCACTGCAGCGGCCGTTAGAAGCACCGGTTTCTATAGAAACAGTCAGACGCGCGCCTCCGAAATGAGGCACAAGAGACGCGCATTTAGGTCTGCGCATGCGCATTAGCTTGATCCAGCCTAAATACTGTTTTTTTTGTCATGATTTGAGCGTTTGGAAAAAAAATTATGAGACAGTTGTTGTCAGATTTCATTGGTGATTTCAAATATGAAATTTAATCGAAAGCTTTTTCCAGCGGAAGTAGGCCTTTTAATGATTTTACTTCATGAAAGTTGCATTGATACATATTTTTTATTTGGCGTTAATATTTATATTGTGTGTTAACCATTTTATAAAAGCAATAAGCCCCCGTGAAGCTGTGGTTTACAGTGAATTTATAACAGTTAAGGGGCGTTGTTACCCTCTTAGCTGTTATGTAAACCACGGGGCTTAGTGCTTTATTTGGCAATGAACAATCAAGCATTTGCCATGTGCTATATAGTATAAATCGATTTACATATAGGCGTATAAAGCTGGACATTCATATATATCCATGTTTATATAAAGAGGTGGGCAATAATTTTATTACAGTTTACTATGATATAAAAAAATCAAGCAGTTGAGTTTTGCTATATATATATATATATATATATATACATATATATATATATATATATATATATATATATATACATATTTATATCGCTATAAAAACATTTCACTGTGGTGAAAATGAAATACAATGAAAATAGTTTCAGTTATTACTTTTTTTCTCACTTGATTTAGTCTAGTTAGTTTTGCCTCAAATACAGTGTGATTTTTGGTGATCGAGATCTTCCAGCAGCAGCTCATTTTTCCTCTCGGGCGAGCGATCCACTCACAGCTTTTTCAGCCCTTGGAATCCTCCATAGGCCAGCAAACCAATGAAAATGCAGGACAATGATGATGACGATACATTACAACAGAGCGAAGGCGCAAAAGCTGCTGAAGATCAGCTTACCCAGAAGCCTCCGTAACTGGCATATTTAAAGAAAATTACCGCCATACCGTCATGCTGGAGTGATTTTGGGGGTGTTGCTGCAGTTGCTTGAGTGATGCATTCAGTTACTAAGGTGTTGTTGGAGTTGCTTTGCAAATGCTTACTGCATAACATTTTGGTAGTTTTTTGGTATTAATCTTTCAGTCTTATGTGATTTTTTCCAACTTATGCTGCTTACATACTGTATCTGACTTGAAAAAAAAATAGCACACCCCTCCTATACAAGCCACATGATTCATGGTTTCATTCATGACTGAATAAAAGCAATTTCCTTTCTGAAGTTTAGAATTTAGGGTTAAGGGCTACATATGAGCAATAATAGACTTAGCAAACACCAATGATAATAAAACTACATCTTGATTCTATCACAGAGAGACAGAATGTGAGACATAGGCAAAGTACGCATACTGATTTATATTCATGAAATCAGGCATCTTTAGAGAGGTTGAGGTAGGGAGTCTGTCTGTCTCTCTCCCCAGTAATCAGTTTCTTTGTGTTGGAGTTGAATGAGCTGAAATCACAGCATACAGAGACACAATCAGAAAGACATATTTAGACGCGTCCAGCCATGGTTGTGCTTTCCCTGTACAGAGAACAGACTGAGATGAGATGAGAGTAATATTAGAATGAGGAATTGAACAATCATATTTTCACACCTGTGACATTGTTAATGAAATGATCATATGAACACTAGTAGAACTCATGGGAAATTGTTATGTTACACACACAACATTTGTGTTAATTGTGTGTTGTGCTCTTTTTGTGAACAATTCATTGGTGCACATTGTTCTAAACAACAAATGTTTAGAACAATGTGCACTTTACCTTTCTGCTGACATAAAGCACCTCCACTTCAAGTACCATATAGAGACCACTTTTCATAATAAATGGCATGCCCTATGCATTTTAAAATGATTAAAAATACATTAAATAATTTTGCTTTAAACAATAAACTAAAATTGTTGACGCATGTTCCAATTAACCATACATTTGTGCAGTGTTGGAGGATTTAAGATATTTTTTACATTTTATAAATAATTTTGTGTGTGTGTGTGTGTGTGTTTTCTCCATCAGGGATGTGTTGTGGTATCAAGCCTTCATTTTTTGTGTTTTCTACATTGTACTTGAATTTTTTTTTTTTTTTTTTTTTTTTGACAAATTATGTAACAAAAAGCCATTTTTTATAGTCTCCCATTGGTGGGTGAATTTTGGGTGGAGGGGCAGTTTGTGGAGGGGCAGTTTGTGGGGGGGTGGAGCGATGTATGTGTGTGTGAGCACGAGTGTTCCACATTGTGGATGCATTATAGGGTTGCCACTTCACTTCTGTGTATCTGTGTTCTGTGTTGTGGCTGATTTAGTTTTGTAGGGGTTGTAATTGTTAAATTTTCCAAGGATTAGCATTCTCCCCTAAAAGTGATCGGGCAGACCAAACCGTAAGTCGTAGAGACTTGAAACTTTGAGGGCTGGTATACTCACACCGCCTACAACGTCACCAAGGCTCGCCCTGATTGGCCTGACAGGGGTGCTACAGCAGTCAAAAGTACGAAATGGCTCATAACTCCTGAACCGTTAGGCCTAGGCTCAAGTGTTGTTGGAATCAGATTTGCTTGTCGCCAAAAATCGAAATTTTCGGATATTTTGGATTTTTTGAAAAACATACTTTTGCGAACTAGTCCTAGGTTTTTGACTCGAAATTTCGATTCACGGTCCCTAAGGGCTGCCAAAACGTTCGAAGTGGGTAGAGCCACTTTTGCTAAAATGGCTATATGGCTATAACTCGTGAACGGAATGAGATATTTTCACCAAACTCAGCACACCTATTTAAGAGCTCATTCTGTGGTCGCATGAAAAAGGACGCGGCAACTGGCCACTTGGTGGCACTATAACAGGAAAAAAACATGAAAACAGCTATAACAACTTCACCGTTAGTCCGATTGACTTGAAAATTGCTGTTAAATTGGCTTTAAAAACTACATATTTCCTATGGCAAATTGCCTGTATTTTCTGTGAATGGTCTTTTCCATCTATGATTGAGATGGTTACAGGCTTTCTAATTAAAACCTTTATACCTTTTCATGCATGTCAAGTCAAGTCAAGTCACCTTTATTTATATAGCGCTTTTTACAATGTAGATTGTGTCAAAGCAGCTTTACATTGATATCTGGTACATTGTTTGACTGCACAGCAGCTCTTAAAGAATAGTGTCAATGCAGGCAGATCAAAAGCACTGTTGAATATCAAAATGTCAAGTCAAGTGTCCCCAACTAAGCAAGCCAGAGGCGACAGCGGCAAGGAACCCAAACTCCATCAGGTGACATCAGGTGGCAGACAAGTGGCAAATTGGTGTTAAAATGGAGAAAAAAACCTTGGGAGAAACCAGGCTTAGTCGGGGTGCCAGTTCTCCTCTGGCCAACAGTGCTTTGTTACAATTCAGGTTGCTATCATAAGTCCAATAGGATCGCAACATTAAAAGTATTTATTTCAGTTCCATCCAATTGAGGATCGTATTCATCACGCCGGTATGGACGGTTGTTGAGGAACTGTGTCGTGGCTGTCGTGTCGATGAGGCCTTCACAGGGGATGATCTAGTTGACTCAATCTCTGCTGATACTTCAGGGCTGCGTTGTGGTCGTGTCAAGGTGCAGGTCCTTGGTCTCACCTGGATACGGCCCGGATCCGGTTGACTACGGTGAACCTCGGGATAAACAGAAAGACTAATATTAGCGTAGATGCCATTCTTCTTCTGATGTAACGAGTACATCAGGTGTTATAGGAAGTGTTCCCGGTTCCGGCTGACCTAATTTATGCAGCCTAATAATCCTTTAACGGATTTGGAAATATAAATTGGTAATGTGTTATGTGTATGCCAGGTTAAAGAGATGCGTTTTTAGTCTAGATTTAAACTGACAGAGTGTGTCTGCTTCCCGAACAATGCTAGGAAGATTGTTCCAGAGTTTAGGTGCCAAATAGGAGAAGGATCTACCACCTGCAGTTGATTTTGATATTCTAGGTATTATCAGCTGGCCTGAATTCTGAGATCGCAATAGACGTGAAGGACTATAATGAATTAGGAGCTCGCTCAGGTACTGGGGAGCTAAACCATTTAGTGCTTTGTAAGTAATTAGCAAGATTTTAAAATCTATACGATGTTTAACAGGAAGCCAATGCAGTGTTGACAGAACTGGGCTAATATGGTCATACTTCCTGGTTCTAGTAAGAACTCTAGCTGCTGCATTTTGTACGAGCTGTAGTTTATTTATCAGGCGAGCAGAACAACCACCCAGTAGAGCGTTACAGTAATCTAGCCTTGAGGTCATGAACGCATGAACTAACTGTTCTGCATTTTTCATTGAGAGCATATGTCGTAGTTTAGATATATTTTTAAGATGGAAGAATGCGGTTTTACAGATGCTAGTAACATGGCCTTCAAATGAAAGATTGGTATCAAAGAGCACACCTAGGTTCCTAACTGACGACGAAGACTTAACAGAGCAGCCATCAAGTGTTAGACAATATTCTAGGTTATTACGTGAAGAAGTTTTTGGTCCAAAAATTAGAATCTCTGTTTTTTCTGAATTTAGTAGTAGGAAATTACTGGTCATCCAATTTTTTATATCAGCTATGCACTCCGTTAATTTTGTGAATTGGTAAGTTTCGTCAGGGCGCGAAGAAATATAGAGCTGAGTATCATCAGCGTAACAGTGAAAACTAACGCCATGCTTCCTAATGATATCTCCCAAGGGTAGCATGTACAGAGTGAACAGTAACGGTCCTAGTACTGAGCCTTGTGGTACTCCATATTGAACTTGTGATCGATATGACATGTCTTCGTTTACTACTACAAACTGATAACGGTCAGATAAGTATGATTTGAACCATGACAATGCAATTCCACTAATGCCAACATAATTTTCGAGTCTATTTAAAAGAATATTGTGATCAATAGTGTCAAATGCTGCACTAAGATCCAGTAACACTAATAGAGAGATACAACCACGATCTGATGATAAGAGCAAATCATTAGTAACTCTAATGAGAGCAGTCTCAGTACTATGGTACGGTCTAAATCCTGACTGGAAATCCTCACAGATACCATTTCTTTCTAAAAAGGAACATAGCTGTGATGATACTGCCTTTTCTAGTATTTTTGACATAAAAGTGAGATTTGAGATCGGCCTGTAATTGACTAATTCTCTAGGATCAAGTTGTGGTTTTTTAATAAGAGGTTTAATAATAGCCAGCTTAAAAGTTTTTGGTACGTATCCTAATGATAAAGATGAATTGACGATATTGAGAAGAGGGTCTATGACCTCTGGAAGCATTTCTTTCAATAGCTTAGTCGGTATAGGGTCTAACATACATGTTGTTGATTTTGATGATTTAACAAGTTTAGACAATTCTTCCTCTCCTAAAGCAGTAAATGAATTGAATTTTTCCTCAGGGACACTACAATGCACTATCTGACACGATACTGTAGTAGACGGTTGCATGGTTATTATTTTTTCTCTAATATTATCAATCTTGCAAGTAAAGAAGTTCATAAAGTCATTACTGCTGTGCTCTTTGGAAACATCAGAAGTTGAAGCTTTATTTCTTGTTAATTTAGCCACTGTATCAAATAAATACCTAGGGTTGTGTTTATTTTCTTCTAAGAGTTTTGAAAAATAGGCAGATCTAGCAGATTTTAAGGCCTTTCTGTACTCAATCATTCTCTCTCTCCACGAAATACGAAATACTTCTAGTTTTGATTTCTTCCAGCTGCGCTCCATTTTTCTGGCTGCTAACTTTAGGGCCCGAGTGTGGTCATTGTACCATGGCATTGGATTAATTTCCTTAATCTTTTTTAAACGCAAAGGAGCAACTGAGTCTAATGTGCTGGAAAAGACAGAGGCAATAGTTTCTGTTGCAACATCGAGGTCTTCTAAGCTGTCTGGTATGCTAAGGCGATGAAAATGATCAGGAAGATTATTTATAAAGCAATCTTTAGTGGTAGAAGTGATGGTTCTACCATATTTATGGCATGGAGGCAGTTTAGCCGCCTTGACTAAATGTAGTATACACGAGACTAGATAATGATCTGAGATGTCGTCACTCTGCTGCAGAATTTCAACAGCATCAATATCGATTCCATGTGACAATATTAGATCTAAAGTATGATTATGACATGTGCTTAAAGGCCTTGAAAAGCTTCAACCCCGATAATTGCTGCTCGCAGCTATAATTTTATTATTATTATTTGAAAATATATTTTTTTAAAAAGTATAGATTTTTTCATTTTTTATCAAATTTTCATTTCAATGTGTGACCCTGAACATACTGAGAGGGACTTTTTTTTTTTTTCACGCTAACATACAACCAGATATCAATCCAATTTATTTTTCTGTGTGTAGAGCTAGCAATCATTTGGGGTCAAAAAGACATCGAATAGCTCATAAAGGTTGAATGTAAAAATAGATAGATAGATAAATAGATTATCTCTCTTCCCCGACAGACCATGAAAACTCCTCCTTATACCATCAGGGGCTCAGGTGAGAAACATGTGTATGTGTTAATGTGAATTTGTTCATTTTGGCATGCACCAATATGTTTCTGTGTTTGAGAGAGAGAATTGTCTCTCAAGCATACAGGACTGACTTAGGTGTTTGAACACCCATTCTTACACAACATCTGCTCATAAAACCCTCAGATTTTTTTTTTTTTCAGCACACAGACAATCATCTTGTTGTTCACCACAGAGGAATAATGTGGCAGTGTTAATGTCACGTTCACTTTTGAGAATGCCATAGATTGAGTCAAATGCTTATGTCTGTAGCTGTGCACATGTTAATGAGCGTGTGTTGTGTGTGTATGACCGTGTTCTAATGAGTGGCAGATTGTGTGTGTGTTGCAGATGTCCAGGGCCGCAGCAGTGGTGAGCCTCTCTACACCCACCCAGCTGATTTTCCAGCGGCTTTGAAGTCGGCTTTACCTCCAGAATCCACTGATGACACCCAATTACATAAAAATGGCTCCCTGTTCCCTAAATGATCTCGGTGTCCCTGTCTCATAATGATGTTTGCGAACACCAAATGAAACATTTTCAAGAAAACTTCTGTGACTTGCTGTTTGATATGCTAGAAATAGCAGTTTGATATGTTAATGGTTCTGCTGATCAAACAGCAAAGAAATATACCTTGATGTGAATGTCATTTGAATATAAAATAGGGGGGAAAATGCAATAATAAAAATAAAAACAACTAGAATGAGGTAAAGGGTTAGGCAGGGCGGAACTGCAAAATATGATTTTCTAATAGTTTGGAAAGTTTGGAATAATTAGGATTTTTAAATGTTTTTTGAAAGAAGTCTCTTTTGATCAAAAATACAGTAAAAATGGTAATATTGTGAAACATTATTACAATTTAAAATAGCAGTTTTCTGTTTTAATATATTTCAATATTCAAGTCAAGTCACATTTATATATATTGCTTCATACAATACAGATTTTTTCAAAGCAGCTTTACAAGTGATTAACAGAAAAATAATGACCAATGAAGCAAACAGAATTCAAGTCTGCTGCTTTAAAAAGCAACATTTGTCATTATTCTGCTGATGATTCAGTTAAGATCAATCACTGTAAAGTTCCATCTACTATGAAATGAGTTCACACTGGGCTCGTCTGCCACGGTCCGAGCCCGGGTGTGATTATTCCCGGTGCACCCCGCAGCGTTGGTCTGGTTTCACACTCAAATTGATTCTATCGAACCCTGGTGCATTTGCGTTCATCTTATGTCAGATGTGCACGGTGCATAGAAAACAGAACGCGGGTCAATAAATTGTGTTTTTTATTAATTTGGTGCTATTATGTGCAGCAGAGTAAACAACACTTGTGTTTACTGTATGTGCGCCGCATGTAGACAGTTTTCTGCTGCTTGCAGGCAGCCTATTTTGAGGAGACAGCTGATTACCATTCATTTGCCGCTCTGATTGCACTCGCAAAGCGCGAATACACTGCAGGCTCACTCCTGCTCGAATCCAAGGTAAATCAACACTATCATCTCTTACATGTGTTTTATTTAAATAAATACATTATAATCAGCGACACCGCATGCGCAGGTTATTTTACTTCCTTAACAAGTCCACAAAACGGGGCACGGTTCACATGAAAAATCGCTAATGTGAAAGCTGTCATGCGAACATGGGTGCGCACTGGGGTACCGAACCCGAGATTACCTGAAGGCGGTGGTCTGAGTTTGGTTGCACTCGAACTGTGCCGCGGTTCGCGTGAATATGAAAGCAACACAGACTCGGGTGCGCACTTGTTCAGGAAATAAAGTAACCTGTGCATGCGTTTTAGCAGATTATAATGTATTTACTTCAATAAAACACATGTAAGAGATGATAGTGTTGATGATTTACCTTGGATTCAAGCAGGAGTGAGCCTGAAGTGTATTCGCGCTTTGCGAGTGCAATCAGAGCGGCAAATGAAGGGCAATCAGCTGTCTCCTCAAAATAGTCTGCTTGCAAGCAGCGGAAAACCATCTACATGCTACGCACATACAGTAAACCCAAGTGTCGTTTACACTGCTGCACATAATAGCACCAAATGAATAAAAAACACAATTTACTGACCCGCTTTTTGTTTTCTATCATGCGCCGTGCACGTCTGTAATGACGTAAGATGAACGCAAATGCACCAGGGTTTGACAGAATCAATTTGAGTGTGAAACCAGACCAACGCTGCGGGGAGCACCGGGAACAATCGTGATCGGGCTCGGACCATAGCAAACGAGCCCGGTGTGAAAGCCCCCTAAGATTTTTCAATGTACTCCTTGTGATTCTTCCTGCAATCTCCTTGTGAATCCTCTCCTACAATCTCCTTGTGATCTCCCCACATGTTCCTGTAAGTCAAGTTTGCCAGTCATACACTTTGCCAGCAACGATGTGCTCCGTTCATCTTCAAGATTTCCTCTTCGCCCTGGTAACACAACAAAGACTTCATTAACATACTATCAACCACCCAGAATCTGCAATATTGCCATACTCACCTGATTGTCTTTTTTGCACCTCTCTTAATAAAAACACTGCTGTGGTTTGAAATGAACATCTGTCTCTTTGTCTGATGTTCCCTGAACAGAACCACAAAGTAACAACCCTGCAGACCAGGATCCGTTTAAAGAGACTGTCGACTCACTTTGGCGAGTTCTTTCCACTCCAGCATCCACCACTTAACCCATAGCTGCACCGAGCACTTCTTGCTCCCCTGTCTATGTTGCCAGTCCCATGGTCAACCCAGTGCCCTACTCTGGCTCAGCGGAGGACTGCAATGGATTCTTTCACAGAGAGAGCAAAGATCACCTTGATTCTCTCCTTGTTGACAGGGCAAGCGCTACAATGGGCTGAATCTATTTAGTAGCAGGCAGGTCCTACAACCCAACCCGCAACTTCATTGTCTGTTTCAGAGAGGTCTTCAGTCGACCCATAGAGGACTCTTCAGTTGGTAAGCAATTATACCATTTATGTCAAGGCAACATTTCATTCAATGACTATGCTTTGCAGTTTCGTACCCTAGCACCAGCCAGTGAATGGAACAAGCGCTTGCTTCTCACCACCTACCGTCAAGGTTTGGAGCCAGCTCTGCGGCTGCATCTCTCAGTTTACAATGACTCCATTGGGCTTGGCTGTCCATCCAATTTGCCAAGTGAGTTAGAAATTGTATGGAAGACCGACAGTGCCAGCAGTCCTCCTTATACCATCTCCACCCAGAGTTTGCCAGCACACCAGAGCCAGGTCACAAGCCCAAATTGATCATGCATGACTTTCCCTGGCTAGAGGACATGTCATTCTGGCATGTCCAGTTCAACCTCCACGTCCCGTGGTAAGTTTCTTTCATAGTCCAAATGTTAAATGTACTCCACTCACAACTATTGTCCACCTTATTGCCTTTGATGTTTCTGTTCCAGTTACTGCCCTCATCAATTCTGGGTCAGACAGCAACTCCATATCAGGAGACCTCTGTTGCCATCTCAACCTCAAGAAGGGGTCTATTGAAACCACCTATCAAGTCCAGTCGGTAACTGGAAAACTGCTCGGAAAACCATGTTCGTTTTTGTGTAGGACCTCTACAACTACGAGTCGGCTAGCTGCATGTTGAATCCATCCATTTCCTGGTTCTGGAGGTTCTGCTGGAATTATTCTGAGGTGCCCATGGCTTGTGACCCATAATCCCATCCTTTACTGGTTCACTGGAGAAGTTCTGAAGTGAGGTGATAAATGCTTTCCTGGCTGTTTCCCTGTCCTTCCTAAGCTATCTCCTCTCTGACCTCTCTGACCAAACTCCACGTCTATCGAGAGTACAGTGGAACACCAATCTGTGGATATATCAACCTGTTATGCCGCCTTCAGTGATGTTTTCTGCCCCAAATGAGCCTCACAACTACCGCCTCACTGACCATGGGACTGGCAAAATTTACCCATTCTCCATCCCAGAAGGCCATGCAGGAGTATGTAGAAGAGGCTCTTCAGCAAGGCTATAGCCACCTTTCCACTTCCCCTGCTGCTTCCATTTTTTTCTTAGTGACAAAGAAGGATAGAAGCTTGAGGCCTTGCATTGATTACCGGGCATTAAACAAGATCACAGTTAAATTCCATTATCTACTTCTCCTCATTCCAGCAGCCTTGGAACAGCTAAGAGGAGCAACTGTTTCCACTAAGCTGGACCTCCAAAGTGCTTATAACCTCATCCAGATACGTGAGGGGGACGAGTGGAGGACTGCCTTTGTGACTTGTAAATTGCCCCCCTCTGTGGACTTCATAACGAATCTGCTCCCCTCAGATGGATTCACCTGTATTCTTGTCATAGTAGACAGATTCTCCAAAGCCTGCCGTATAATCCCCCTCAAGAGATTCCCCACTGCCATGGAAACAGCCGCACTGATGTTCAATAATGTGTTTCGCACATTTTGGCCTCCCAGAAGACATAATGTCTGACCGTGGTCCACAATTTATCTCCCGTGTATGGAAGGCCTTCTTCACCCTCCTAGGTGTGACTGTGAGCCTCTCCTTTGGATAACATCCTCAGACGAACGGAGACGGAGAGGAAAATTCAGGAGATAGGACGTTTCCTGAGAACCTTCTGCCAAGGCCACCAGAACTCCTGGAACCGTTTCCTCACCTGGGCCGTACTCCATTCATCAGCCTGCAACTGGACTCACTCCGTAATAATGTATAATCGGCTTCCAGCTCCCCTGTTCCCGTGGTTCCTGGAGGTACCATCAGTCACCCACTGGTTCCGAGAGAGCAAGAGGGTCTGGGATGCAGCTTACCATCATCCTCAGAGGGCAGTGTGCCTCCAGAAGGATCATGCCGATGCCTGGTGGTCTAATACTTCCACCTACCAGCCCGGGCAGAAGGTCTCTCCACATGAGACATCAAGCTGCACCTGCCCAGCAAGAAGCTTAGTCCCAGATACATTGGTCCCTTCCCTGTTGTCTGTCAAGTCAATCCAATCACCTATGAGTAACAGTTACCCTCACACTATAAAATTCACTGTCACGTACTGTCACGGTTTCACCAGGCTCCACATTCTAACACACCCAACGCTTACTCTTACCTGAATACTGATCACCTGCACCTGTTCCCCATCAGCATGTCAATCAGCACTCCATTCTGCATTATATAAAAGCACACACCTCACACTCAGTCAATTGGTGGATCCCATTCATTGTTAGAACGTGCAAGCTTTTTTGAAGTGCTTCCCTAATTAAAATTTTTTGGCCTATGCACCTTATTTGGACAATTTTTAAGGCACAGTGAGTTCCTGGCATTTCTTCAGGCATTGATAGTGTTGCCATAGTAATGCATAATTCCCAGTACGAGGACATGAACAACTATGAATAGAAAGCCAAACACAGCTTAAATGCAGCAACACTCTTCTTGTCCCTTATGAAAAAGTATACTTCAAGTTAATTTTATCAAGTATACTTAAAGGTGCCCTAGAACACTATTTCACAAGATGTAATATAAGTCTAAGGTGTCCCTAGAATGTGTCTGTGAAGTTTCAGCTCAAAATACCCCATAGATTTTTTTATCCATGTTTTAACTGCCTATTTTGGGGTGTAAATAAAAATGCGCCAATTCGGTGTGTGTACACCTTTAAATGCTCGTGCTCCCCGCCCCCAAGCTTGCAAGAGTCGCAACTCTATAATACATTGCATAAACAATAGAATAAGTTCACACAGCTAATAACTCTCAAAATGGATCTTTACAAAGTGTTCGTGATGCAGAATATCAGATCACATAAGTATGGTAATTATTTTTATGGATGTTTACATTTGCTCGATAATGCTCCGTGGCTAACGGGGCTAATGCTACACTGTTGGAGAGATTTATAAAGAATGAAGACGCGTTTATGCAAGCATTTAAAAATGAAAATAACGACATGGCTCTGGTCTCCGTGAATACAGTAAGAAACAATGGTACCTTTAACCACATTTAACAGTACATTAGCAACATGCTAACAAAACATTTAGAAAGACAATTTACAAATATCACTAAATATATCATGATATCGTGCATCATGAACAGTTATTATCGATCCATCTGCCATTTTAGCTATTGTCACTGCTTGCATGCTTCACAATAACTGCAGAACATCTGATGATTCGGCTGTGCAGCTCCAGACATTAATACTGCCTTGAACATGGGCTGGTATATGCAAAAGTTGGGGGCATACATATTAATGATCCCGACTGTTGCGTCACAGTCGGTGTTATGTTGAGATTCGCCTGTTTTTCCGTAGTGTTTTTCACGCACAAGATTTACATATTACGGAGCCCCGGACATGACATGCAAGAAAAAAAAATTAAATCGTGCACACAATTTACTAATTCGTTCCCTCGATTTACTAAAACGTGCACACGATTTATATTTCGTTCCCTCGATTTACTAAAACGTGCGCACGATTTACTATTTCGTTCCTTCGATTTATAAATCATGCGAGGGAACGAAATAGTAAATCGTGCGCACGTTTTAGTAAATCGAGGGAACGAATTAGTAAAGCGTGTGCACTATTTAGTAAATCGAGGGAACGAATTAGTAAATCGTGCGTACGATTTAATTTTTTTTTCTTGCATGTCATGTGCGGGGCTCTGTAACATATGAAGGAGGAAACGATGGTATTTGAGACTCACTGTATGTCACTTCCATGTACAGAACTCTTATTATTCAACTATGCCAAGGTAAATTCAATTTTAAATTCTAGGGCACCTTTAAGTAATGTTCAAGTATATTTTTATGGTATACTTTATGTAGTAAGTATACTAGTATCGATGTACTAGTAGTAAACTTGTAAGTGTACTATTTTAATACCGCTTGGGACTAAATTGGCCCAATTGAAATATACGTTTAAGTGTACTATAGCTAAGTGTAAGGTAAACTTTAAGTACACAACTAGTTCACAATTACGTTTCTCATTTGTACTGCATCTGTACTACTAGTATACTAGTAGTTTACTATTTTATACTAATAGTAAATTTTTAGTATATGAAAGTACACTTTGAAATATACTCTCAGTAAATTACTAGTTTAGTGTAAGTATATTTGTAAGTTTTCTTTTAAGTGAACTTAACATCACACTTATAGTTTACTTTTTATATATTATTTTTGCACTTTAAGTATAATACTCTGTTCCTATTTAGGTAATATTTTTATACTTAAAATACCTTTAACCGTACTTTAACTCTTTCCATTTTAAAACATTTTATTCTAGCTTCATGAATCCTTTTTTATCAACGCTTAAATGTGGGTAAGTTTCATTAAAAAAAAAAAAAAAAAAAAAAAGGAAATATTTTAAACAAAAAGCTGAGAAAATTGCATTTTTGTCAAAGACTATGTCCGGATGGGATTCAGAACGATGATCAAACACAGGTGGAGTAGATCGAGTCCATAAACACCCCCAAAGCTTCATAGTCCTTATTCAGTAACGTTAGGCAGTTTTGATTAATATGCTGTTTAATGTTTGATGATCGCTTTATTTTACATTTGCTTGAGTAATCTTCTATCGTTTGTTTCAACTTCTTCTTCTATCTGTTTTCATTATAAATCAATATTTTCAAACAATGTACTTTTATACTATATTTTTATAAATATGCTTTTAAGTATATCTCGATCAAAAGACAGAGTCCAAGTATAGGCCAAATATACTACAAATATACCTGACCAAATAGACCTTTCTGTCAGTATAAGTCAAGTATACTTAAGTGCAATTTTAAGTATATTTCTCAGAAGTACATAAAGTATATTTCTGAGAAGTATATGAAAAGTAGACTGAAAGTATACATTCTTATTTTTAGTTTAAAAGAAGTATACTAATAGCACACTTGAATAAACTTCTTTTTTGTAAGGGGTGACTCCTCACTTTCCTGTAAGTCAAGTTTGCCAGTCATCCACTTACCTGAATACTCACACTATTCCAGCAATGAGGTGTGTGCTCCATTCATCCTCTGATCCATCTTCAAGATCTCTTCTTCACCCTGGTAACACCAAAGACTCATTAACATACTATCAACCACACAGAACCTGCAATATTGCTATACTCACCTGATTGTCTTTTGTGCACCTCTGTTAATAAAAACACTGCTATGGTTTAAAACTAGCATTTGTGTCTGAGTCTGATGTTCCCTGACAAATATCAATGTAATGTATCTATCTTTTTCCTATGCCCCGTGATGCTTTGCGTGAATTATAGGAGTAACTTGTAAACAGTCAGCAACAGAATTTTTTGTGTAAAAGCATTAACAAATTATAACAGATAATGAATAACCCCAAAATCTTGATTTTTATATTATAGGCCTCTATAATA
Source organism: Ctenopharyngodon idella (assembly GCF_019924925.1). NCBI lineage: Eukaryota > Metazoa > Chordata > Actinopteri > Cypriniformes > Xenocyprididae > Ctenopharyngodon > Ctenopharyngodon idella. The sequence continues at coordinate 30,820,809 of NC_067228.1, forward strand.
GTCTATGTGTCTGTATTAAAGGTGCTGTAAGTGGTATTTGAACTCCGCTGTTGGACATTGTTGATATTTGAAATCAACCCAAACAAACCCTCCCCTCTCTTCATTGCTCCACCTCCAAAACTCACACTCCAATTCTAACCACACTGCTCCAAATCGGTCTCGAACCCTGGCCCGCTCACTGCTGGTATACGAGGCGAATGCACTATCAACGCTGCTAAGCACCTCATTCTCTAGCAGCCATCAGTGCGCAGTGGTTTAACTGCATAACTCTCACTATCTGGCCACTGTTACACACGCAATGCGAGTGGATGTCTGTTTATCACAGCTGACGCACGACAAAATGCTTCACGAAAAATAAAGTGCAGTTGATGAACGAACGAAAAGGAAGCACAAAAAATGAACATACAGTACACAAGAGTAACCAAAGTGTTCGCTGTTAGTCGCAAACAGCACAGCAGCTCCAGACAATCAAAACCCAGTGTACTCACATGAGAAGTGGGATCAAAGCAGTTTTCAGGCCTTCCCTCTTAGCTCTCTCCAGCGCTGGAAAGCTTTCCTAATATAAACCAGGTCCTAAAGCGTTTGCCCAGTCATAAACATTCATTCCAGTGATGTTCTTTTGAGCTGTTTTGTATTGTGTCCTATTTCTTGTTCTGCAGGGGTTTTTTTTTTTTTCTTTTTTTTTTTATTATTTTCAAATCTCCCTCTTGCTCGTTCTCTCTCCTCGACCGTCATATGCCCCCTGATGCTGATTGGTTAGACGTTTGTTGTTGGACTCGGCCCGACTAACTTCCAAACAATGGATTTGAAATATCACTGAGTGCCCCTTTAAGCCCTGGGTATACTTAGTTTTTTTACGCATATACACAGTAGAACGCACAACCTTGCAAAGTATACTTTACCTGACTCGTGAGCGTACACAGTCGTTCAACGCATGAGCAGTTTTGAGCAATCTCTCACCACTAATTACAACCCATGTAAATATATTTGTATTATTTTCTTGCTAGAGTTGTACAATCTGTCGTCTATATAGGCCTCCACTGTCGCTGTAGCTTGCATGTGTTCCTGTCTGTTCGAGCTGTTTCCCAATTCATGGGCTGTGTCCTCCGGTCATCGTGTCTGTCTCATTTAAGAAAATTAACCATAATAAAATTGTTTTTTATTTCTTGTGAGGTGTAAAATACTGTAATTTCTTTATTACTTTGCAATCTAACGGTTACTTTTCTTAAATGAGACTGACTCGATGACGTATGCAGCCTTCAAATGCAACATCCGGAGGATGCAACCCCTGAATTGAGACTCAGCTTAGGTCTGTTCTGTTTATGCAGGTTTTCTTCGACTACCTTGTGAATCGACGCCCCCAGGGCATGGTACCTTGTGGATAAACTAATTACTGCAAAAAAATTAAATGCGCATTTGCAACCTGCATGTAACAAAGTCTTCTGATGACGAAATTCGCATTGCGCACTGTACGCTGATCCTCACGTACACATAAAAACTGAAGTATACTTTGGGCTTTATGTAACATATTTTTTTTTGCGGCACCTGCTGGTGAGGACGACAGCAGATGGAGATTATGCATCGGCAATCTACTGCTTTTCCTGCAGTTCCCGGATGTCCAATGTTGAATTTTCTGTCGAATTTGAACCACTGAATTTGTGGAAGCGAATTTGTAAAGCGAAAGAAAATGGACTGAAAATTGCCTGTTGAATATTTTAGGTTGTATTTTTAAACAGACTGAATATGTTGGAAGTGAAATCTAAAAGCTGAATATGAATCTTCAAAATTTTAATAATGAAAATGTGTGTGAAATGTTTTGAATTGAAATATTCACATTATAAATATACGATCACGTTGAATTTCAGCCCTTAAAAATGCAAACCCTAAAAATACAATCAATTAAAATGCAAGCATGGTTAATGCAATGCACATTTTTTTCAATTAGTGCAATTCAACAAGCTTTTTATTTCAAAAACATTTGGCATTAATAAACTTCCATATATATCATAAGCAAATTATTTGGGAGAACACACAACAAATGTGCAACATATATTGTCTTTTTTCATACTGTTACAAAGGGAAAAAAGAAAATAATCAGGAGAAAAAGAATGCAGTGACTGAAAGAGCTCTTGCTATAGATCTTATTGTTAGCACTACAGAAGATGAAGACAGACAAAGGAAAATTCAAAAATAATAACAAGGTTTAATTCCACAATCTGTAGCCTGTTGCACAAAGTCGGTTTCAGTTTCTACCCAGGTAAGTTCAAGATTAGTTTGAGCAAACTCTGGTTTTTCGGGTTTATGAAGGTGGATTGGTTTTTAGCGGGGTTTGTTGCTATGGTAACTGACACTACACGGCTAACCTGCTCCATTTTAGAGACAAAATTTTTCAACATTTGCTGTTAATTATTCATTATATTTTTATTAAATAAATTAAAATTATGAATAATTCATGACATATTCATATAATTAGGCCGATTATATTAATTGACAATATTAAACTTTGCTTTTAAATATAAAATAAATATAATACATGCATAATATATAAAGCTTTTAAACAGATTAAGCTTATATGTATTCTTTTGAGCTCTTTGTGAAACTATATTAATTATTTGGTCTATTTGTTTGATTCACATGCATTGATATAGTCAGATATTTTCTTTCAGCTGCCTTCTCAAACTTTCACTGCAGCAGAAGTGTTTATTCCTGCTTTGTAAATGCGTTTTATTTCATGTTTTTCATAACGATCTCTTAATCTTCGGAAGCGACATGAATTGCGCGGCTCTCTCGCGAGAAGTGAATCAAACTGACATTCTCCTTGTTCCGTGTGATTGGCTATTTGCCGCACGTGTCAGACTTTTAGGTGCACACGCTTTGCAAACTCTGGATTAAACCTGAGTTGACAGAGAAAGTTTATACCGAGCGTTGTGCAACAGTTGAACCTGATCTAAACCAGGTTGGATTTATCTGGATTTGTCAACTGCAAACCTACTCTGAAACTCAGAGTTTGTTCAACTAGCTTCATGCAACAGGCCACAGGTGATAAGGCATAACAGTGTGTAAACACATACACAAACAACAACCGACAACGAGAATGAACGGGGAAGAACTTAAATACATACTAAATGATGAGCAGCTGAGATGAATGGTTAGTGTCCATAGAAACAGAGGAGTGGCGGGAAACTCAAAGGAACACATCTGACTGATGAAAACAAACTGAAAGTCCATGAAAACAAAACTAAGGATAAACACAACTGTATGGGTATGACAGAACACAGCCTCCTGGAAGGCGCGACCTCGCGGCATGGAGAGGAGAAGGAGGCTTAGGAGGCGGACGAAGGGATGATGACAGGAGGACGACGAAACCTCGGCGGCGAAGATGGATGATGTTCGCTGGCACAGACCCAGAGCACAGTGATGACAGCCCACGGCGGAGTCGAGGGAGGGAGGAGCCAAGGTGGTGTAGAGGCTGACGACAGCTGGGGGACAACTGCAGGAGACAAGGGCAATGTATCCATAGGTGCAGACGGAGAGCCGATGGAAACGAGTGACATTGTTGGTACTGGAGACCAAGGCGATGTCGCAGCAACGACCGTCGAAGGTGGAGCCAGAGTACCCGAGGGCTGAGGTGAATCCGGTGTGACGGTGGACAGAAGTGAGACTGACGGGAAGGAGGAACCTGCTGCAGCTAAAGGGGTGGAGGGTCGGAATGCATCGGACGGCCCACAAGTCAGTGGCAGAAGTGGTGTGATGACTGAACAAGGGGGTGCGGGCAGGACGAGGGAACTCAGTGGAGTCGTAAGTCGGAGTGTCTCCGGCGGAGCCGAAGGTGGGATAAGCCAAGACGAGCCAACAGGTTGACAGGCCGAGATAGAGCGAAGAGAAAAAAGGCCGGAGGCGGAGCTGCAAAATCCTCTCACACGGCTGCTGCAGGTGGATGCACAACCTGCGGCTCGACATCACAGGGACTCCCCAGAGACGGCGCAGGGCTGTAGACATCCGGCAGCGGCAGGGCTGGAGGACTGGCTGAGCTTCGCAATGCAACACAACATGACAGAAAAATTAATGGTAAGAATAGCACAGTCCATGTAGCTCGATGAAATGAGGTACTCATAGTTCATACAGTCATTAGTGCTGTTCAGAAACAGCGATGATGAAGGTACTGGGTGGGAAAGGGTGGGAGTCGATATTTCCTCACTGAAGTCTATCAGCCAGTCCCCATTTTCCGTAGTCATGACTCCCTCATCTGCTGATGTTGCAAGCTCACACCCCTGGTCAGACTCACGATGGAGCTCTACTTCCGGGGCAAGGGTCAGCTCTGTCCTCTTCTCCTCTGGCTCTGGATGACGCGTCGCGGCGGGTGGTAGCTCTCTGTCTGGTGGTCAAAGGTGGTGATTCGGTCTGGCTGTGTCCCGGATTGGGGAAGGACGCTCTCCAGACACCGGATGATGGCTTCTTTCCAGTTCAGACTGGTGGTGTCTGGGAGGTCAACAGGATGAACAGTCAAGTCAAGTCAAGTCAAGTCACCTTTATTTATATAGTGCTTTTTACAATGCAGATTGTGTCAAAGTAGCTTTACAGTGATAACTTGTGTATAATTTTTGGCTACACAGCAGCTCTTAAAGAAAATGGTGTCATTGTCCAGCTTATGTAAATTCAGTATTGATTCATTCCGTTGTAAGAATCAATAGTTATTAATTTAGTTAATTTATCTATATCAGCACTGGAGTAAACAGTGATGCCATCATCCAGCTCAGTTCAGTTCGCATACAATGGTGTTGATGCAGGCAGATGTTGAATATACACTGTTGAATATCAAATGTCAAGAACAGTGACTTCAGGGTCTCGTCGTCGTATGGGGCTGGTGATGGCAAGACGACAAAAACGTTCCGTAAACAACAAAAAATCAGTGCTCTAACGAGCCACATCAGAAAATAGAGCTGCATAATCCATATTAGGTCGGTTTTTCTGTTAGGAATGCAGAAGATGAAGAAAGACGAAGGCAAAATAATAAGGTTTAATTCCACATGCTGTTTACACCTAAGGCGTAACAGCGTGTAAACACATACGCAAACAACAACCGACAACTGAGAATGAACAGGGAATAACTTAAATACACAGTGGTGAGGAACTAAATGATGAGCAGCTGAGATGAATGGTTAGTGTCCTATGGAAACAGATGAGTGGCGGGAAACTCAAACAAATTTAAGGAACACATGTGACTGATGAAAGTCCATGAAAATGAAAGTGTATAAGTGTGTGACACTTATACCATGTCACATTAAAATACCAAGCGTTATTCTCCTGATGTCTGAAAATAGAACATGAAGGAAATTTTACAGCTCATTCAGTGGAACTGATGGATGAGGATTGTTTGTAGAGCGCAACCTTATGATTTGAAATGATTTGTTTCAGTCTTTTTTGAGTGGAACTTCCCCAAACCAAAAGTACCTTCCATCATCAAAGGTGGACTCCTGTGATGGCAAAGCTGAATTTTCAATAGCCATTACTCTAGTATTCAGTGTCCCTCAGAAATCATTCTAATAATCATTGTCATTCTAATAATCAATCTGTGTTCAACAGATTAAATCTCAGTATTATTTGATGTGAACGTTGGGAAAAATAAACATACTGTCTCAGCATCCAATATGACAGACATGCATTTAAAACCTCATAGATCAAATATTCACTGCTCAGACACAGGTGAATTATTTCATAAACTCTGAGTCAGCTGGGCCTTTATCAGGGTCTAACATGTTTCAGTCTCAAAATTGCATCTCCCTCCCCCGGGCTCAAGAAAATAAATGTTACGGTAAATGGGAACAAGCGGCCAATTAAAGCAGCATGACGGATGACCGTGGTGCTGAGACGACAGGCCGAGTTCCCTGACTACCTGCAGAGAGTTTAGAAATAGAGCATGTGTCAGAGAGACTATTGTTTCCTGAGCACGGTGGGCGGCTGCATTGATTTCAGCCTCTTATCCTGTAAAAGTTTTACTTGTGAAATATTTCTCTGACTCACTCTGTAGATTTAATGCACCTCAAATATAAGTAGCATCTGTTAATGACTGAGCTAAATGTCAGGAGCTCTCTAGTGTTTTAAGCTCTATTGTTGATTAGCGAAGTTTGTGTATTGGCATTGATTTATTAAAGGTTTCTGCCTAATGCAATCCTTAATTAACCAATTATTATTATTTAATTTATTCACTAATGCACAATGAAATGTTCTGAAATGTTAGGCTTGCTGTACAAGCTATTAGTTAATAAAAGGTCAAATACATCTTCAGTAACCTTTCATGGTTACATGCTTTTGGCAATTACTGTCACCCAGAGAATAAATATTTTTAGATTATGACAGATTAAATGTGTTTGAACAGTACATCAGCCTGTTATCTATAATTCATAATAATGAAGGATGTACTGAAGAATCAGACTTTAGTGGTTCAGTCTCATCAGTCAAATCTATTTCAGTTCCAAATAAAGCCAACAATATACAGAAAAATGGAAACAACAATTAACTACAGGCCAGAGATGCTGTAAATTCAAAATGGCATTTCTTTTTCTTTTATCTTGCATTATTATAACAGAATATAAATTCACTGCATTGGGTATTGAAATAGAACAAATTGTATCATAGTATTGCATTAAATAATATTTATTAAAGAATTACTTTTACTGTAACATTCTTCTGTTGTTTATCACACACTTACAGTTTTTTTTTTTTTTTTACAATCACTAGGACCCATTTCTCAATATTTAGGTCACTTTTTTCAAAACTCTTCACACAGTCCCCCTAACCAACTTTCAACGCACAGCAGTTAATTTCACATTCAAAATGCACTAAAACTAAACCATCACTCATAAAATACCAACAATAGGTAGCATTACACGTTTATATAGTACATTTTTCTTTGCAAGACAAGAATGACAGCTCTCTACTGCTCAGAATTCATTACATGGTCAACGTTTACATTTCAGTACAAAAAAATTCCTAAGTTTCCCCTTTTGTGTGAATGGCAATGAAATTGAAAGACTAACACATGTGTTGGTGTTCAGCTACAGTTTTTCGTTAACGTTAGGACACTTTTTCAAAACTCTTCACACAGTTCTCCTAACCAACTTTCAGCTTGCCACAAAAATAAATTTCACATTCAAAATGCACTAAAACTACCAAAACACTTCTTTCATGTCTCAGATCAACTCATTCTTCCATAACACTATAGCAAAGGTTTTCACCCAACAAGCAAAAAACTTTCTCACTCATACAAACCCGATTCCAAAAAAGTTGGGACACTGTACAAATTGTGAATAAAAAAGGAATGCAATAATTTACAAATCTCATAAACTTATATTTTATTCACAATAGAATATAGATAACATATCAAATGTTGAAAGTGAGACATTTTGAAATGTCATGCCAAATATTGGCTCATTTTGGATTTCATGAGAGCTACACATTCCAAAAAAGTTGGGACAGGTAGCAATAAGAGGCCGGAAAAGTTAAATGTACATATAAGGAACAGCTGGAGGATCAATTTGCAACTTATTAGGTCAATTGGCAACATGATTGGGTATAAAAAGAGCCTCTCAGAGTGGCAGTGTCTCTCAGAAGTCAAGATGGGCAGAAGATCACCAATTCCCCCAATGCTGTGGCGAAAAATAGTGGAGCAATATCAGAAAGGAGTTTCTCAGAGAAAAATTGTAAAGAGTTTGAAGTTATCATCATCTACAGTGCATAATATCATCCAAAGATTCAGAGAATCTGGAACAATCTGTGCGTAAGGGTCAAGGCCGGAAAACCATACTGGATGCCCATGATCTTCGGGCCCTTAGACGGCACTGCATCACATACAGGAATGCTACTGTAATGGAAATCACAACATAGGCTCAGGAATACTTCCAGAAAACATTGTCGGTGAACACAATCCACCGTGCCATTCGCCGTTGCCGGCTAAAACTCTATAGGTCAAAAAAGAAGCCATATCTAAACATGATCCAGAAGCGCAGGCGTTTTCTCTGGGCCAAGGCTCATTTAAAATGGACTGTGGCAAAGTGGAAAACTGTTCTGTGGTCAGACGAATAAAAATTTGAAGTTCTTTTTGGAAAACTGAGACACCATGTCATCCGGACTAAAGAGGACAAGGACAAGCCAAGTTGTTATCAGCGCTCAGTTCAGAAGCCTGCATCTCTGATGGTATGGGGTTGCATGAGTGCGTGTGGCATGGGCAGCTTACACATCTGGAAAGGCACCATCAATGCTGAAAGGTATATCCAAGTTCTAGATCAACATATGCTCCCATCCAGATGTCGTCTCTTTCAGGGAAGACCTTGCATTTTCCAACATGACAATGCCAGACCACATACTGCATCAATTACAACATCATGGCTGCGTAGAAGGATCCGGGTACTGAAATGGCCAGCCTGCAGTCCAGATCTTTCACCCATAGAAAACATTTGGCGCATCATAAAGAGGAAGATGTGACAAAGAAGACCTAAGACAGTTGAACAACTAGAAGCCTGTATTAGACAAGAATGGGACAACATTCCTATTCCTAAATTTGAGCAACTTGTCTCCTCAGTCCCCAGACGTTTGCAGACTGTTATAAAAAGAAGAGGGGATGCCACACAGTGGTAAACATGGCCTTGTCCCAACTTTTTTGAGATGTGTTGATGCCATGAAATTTAAAATCAACTTATTTTTCCCTTAAAATGATACATTTTCTCAGTTTAAACATTTGATATGTCATCTATTATTCTGAATAAAATATTGAAATTTGAAACTTCCACATCATTGCATTCCTTTTTTATTCACAATTTGTACAGTCTCCCAACTTTTTTGGAATCGGGTTTGTAAAACAGCGACCTAAAATAAATTCAATTCATTTTACAAAACAAGAATGTCCCCAAGCTCTCCTTACTGTGCAATAAAAACAGGTGCAATACCCACCACTGTACTTATTATTTATACTTACATGTATTTAGCATATCATACGTCTTATTCACATTCCCTTGCATAATTGTGTATATATTGTCTATTTTGTTAATTGTGAATTTTATATATTTATTTTATTCACTTATTTTATTTCTTTATCTGTGTCTTATTGTTGTCATTCTGTCTGTGCACTAGCTTCTGTCACCAAGACAATTTCCGTGTGTGTGTAAGCATACTTGGCAATACATAAATCTAATTCTGATTCTGAATGACACTATCTACTGTTCAGAATTCACTGCAGTATATGTTACATGGTCCATGTTTACAGTACAAAATTATTCCTAAGTTTTCCCTTTTGTAAAGACTAACACCTGTGTGTTCAGCTACAACTAACTGTTTTGATAGTATTTCCTTTTTTTTTAGATCCGGAATAAATTTTCAATATGGTATTACTGTAGAAGTGTAGCAAATTTCTGTCAGTTTTGCAATTCAGTTTTGTATTATGTTAGGTTTTAGCTTAAGTTTAACAGATTTGAAAAGAGTATGTAGACGTGCAAATTGGCCAACTGGTTCATAGAGTTTTGTTGGTGTTTGTGTGAGAAAAGAATTCATGTAATTTGAAATAAGTAGTCATTACATGTATTTTGTGCCAAAGCAAAGATAAACGATCCACAGTTTAGCCCACATAGCCTGCTGTTCACGGTGTGAAGAGATTGGAAGAAGTGACATTTACATTTTTGTTAAACTGCTTACACACAAAATCCTTACTTGTCACACAATATTCTGAAACCTGACACTCAAACACCAGAACCACACTCCAAATCTGCAAAACCATTCACTAATTCTCGGCCTTCGACTCATAAAACACTTTTTGCAAAACACAACACACAATTCTCTATGTAACACACAAAAATCTAACAGGAAGTATCTTGATTTCCTTTTTCAAACACATTGTTTCTGTCCAACTACACATGGTTGATGTATTTCTTTTCTTTCGTTCTGTGTAATACTGTATTCACAACCCCAAATGCATACAGTAAAAAAAATAGTTTGGTTTCAATCTTGCTTTCGTGAATTTTTCAACATCTCTCTGCTAATTACTTTAAATCTTGTACAGAAATGTACATAGGAGCTCATGAAAGAAGAGCTTTAGGTTTTGAATATATGTGTATATGATATATCCAAAAATAGAATATTACGGCAAAGGTGCTTGCAATGTAAGACAAATATTTGCTTTTAAGATGTGTTTGTGATATTTTGAATGCAGTGCTTCATTTTGCAAGAGATGTGAGGCATTTTGTGTGTGCAATTGTTGGATTTGTGTGTAAGCTTAAAAAAAAAAGAGGCAAAGTTTTGAAAACGTGTGTAAGCAGTTAAAAAAAAACTGTAAGCATCGAGAAATTGGTCCTAGTGAAACTAAAAAAACATGACAGCCCATCTGACTTGCGCTCAGGCTTCAGATCTGCGTATTTCTTGCGCAGCGCTCCAGTGTTTTTCCTGCACTTCGAACTCGTATATGCGCACGTCTTACTCAGTGTGGTTGCACTGAAACACGCCTGCTGTAGTTTGAACCCGGCGCGCAGCAGCCAATCAGAGTGTAGGTTTTTGTCTCGCGCAGGGCCGCTGCATGTTCACTCATCATGGTGAGTCCAAGAAAATACACAGTTTATTCACATAACCACAATACTGTCGTATTCTTGCAGCTACAAATGACACATATAAACAATGAACGGTGTTTCGCTTGAATTAAAGACAGTTGCATTGAAGTAAAGGGTATATTATAGACCAAATAAAGGTTGGTTAGCATATAAGCTAATGTGAATGAGTGACTGATGCTAAAGCTAAAGCTAATGTGTGTTTGAATGAGAATTTATTATTGTGATTTTTAAAGCACATATGTTAGACGTGTTACATATCTGATTGTGTTAAACATTTATGTTTGTAAGCAGTTTGTTAATGGATCCGTTTCCTTAAGCCGACTTCATTGGTGTTGGTAAAACTGGTTTAGACTAGAGAATATGAACTTAATCACTCTGATAAAGTGATTTGAGTGTTCATTGATAATCTGCAACTGATAGTCGAATTATCCCTGATAAACTCTCATAAAACTGTTAAACTAGTGAGGTTTTAATGGTAGTTGATTGAGTTTTTATGTGCTTGGCTTGTTAAGGGTAACGTTAACGCTAGTAAGATGGTTTGAGATCACTGGATTGTTATATATTTAAAGTTATATCTATTAATCTTCTGGCTATTTAGATAAATATCTACTTTTAGCCCTGAGATTATGCTAGTTGCTTAGAGTGATCTATTTAAGAAACATCTGATACTGAAGGTTCACATAAGCTTGGATGTGTTGGTTGGCTCTGTCATTAGACTTGGGAAAACATCATCAGACTTTAGATCAGTGATGTGCAGCATCTTTATCAGAGCTGTAGTGGTTACTGTAATGGACTCTCTTGTTCATAACAGTCCTCGACTGATGCTAATAGTGGCCCCAGTCAAGCACCACCTTTTCCTGGTGTACCACCTTCAGGAATCCCCCCACCCTTTGTAAGTTGGTGTTGGAAAGCCTTTACTGTAATGCCATCTCTCTCTTTGAGGCTGCTTGGTTGTGTTTGCACTCATTCATGCCTCAAATTTATTTTTGTGTTTTCCAAAGATGGGGCCACCAGGAATCCCGCCTCACTTCCCTCCAATGGGAATGCCACCCATGGGTCAGAGGCCACCCAGCATGGCCCCCATGCCCCCGGGAATAATGCCCCCCATGATGCCCCCAATGGGAGCTCCACCCATGGGACAGGTAAGAACTAATAGCAAACACTGCTTATGGCAGTCAGATTTCATTTTGAAAGGATGCAGGGCTTTTTTCTGGGTTGTCACATTTCATAAGTGGCAGAGCACAACAATAATGTATGTCACATGACAGTTTCAATGTGGCTTCTCTGTCAGAATGCTATTCATATTAAAGGATTAGTTCACTTTATAATGAAAATTACCCCATGATTTACACACCCTCAAGCCATCCTAGGTGTATATGACTTTCTGTTTTTAGACGAATACAGTCGGTGTTATATTAATAATCACGCTGATGCTTCCAAAGCTTCATAATGGCAGTGCTCGGGTCATATACACCTAGGATGGCTTGAGGGTGAGTAAATCATGGGGTAATTTTCATTTTAAAGTGAACTAATCCTTTAATGATCATGAAGTAAGTTCTTCATCAAATTCCGTACATACTTTGAGTATGCAAATTTGGACGCAATGATTGTCACATGAGCAACTTGTCTGTAGATTGCATGTAAAATGTACATTTTAATATTTAAAAAAAAAACTAAATTGGACACGTAGTCTGGAGAAACTGATTTTTATTTGTGTATTCAGTAATGATTGAAAAAAATCTAAGTTTAAATCCTCTCATCCATAACAAACTTAAAATAGTGTAACTACTGGAATATTTAATGTGGCATAAGCTCTATATAAGAACTTCTGTCATGAGAGCACTTTTTAAATTTTACTTGTGTTTTTTTTATTCTTTTGCATTTTGAAGTGAGAAACAAACAAAACACACACAAAATCAAAACAACAACAGATACATTCTGTTTTGCAATCTGGTTGCTCAGTTTCCCACAAATTACCTCATACTTTCCCACAAACTACCTCATAAGGCTGGGTATTTGATTCATGAATTAATTTGGATATATATCAGATACAGTACATGGCAGATTTTCTCAAGGAAAAAATATCTCAACTAATGCTGTAAAATATACCGATAGGCAGTTGGTACTACATTACTATAATATTGAAGGTTAATATTAACTTATTTGTATACAGACACTTACGTTTTACACAAGGAATTTTTTTTATAATAGTTATAATACTAACTTTATAATTATGTAATTATGTTTCTACTCTAATTAGTTTTTTGAAATAAATATTAAATAGTGGCTGTCAGAAAAACTTGACAGATTTATTCAAACATACATTTAAAAATATAATGAATATGTAATTTGGTGAATATATTTAGAGTTCATTTTTTACCTGACTAATGAGTTTATGGTCACTGAATGGCTTTTTTTGAGGTAAAAGTAACATTACATGATGCAGTGTTTACAAACGTCTTTCCATGGATGAAACACTGACTGATTAAGCAATTACATGAGACATAAGGGTTTCGGTCAGTTAAACTATATATTTTAACATATTTTCTGATGTTCATTCATGTTTATTTCGTGCTTTAAGTAGTAATAAAGCTTATTACACCGGCTGTAATTATTTATGTACATGAACTCTTAGTTTCATCCTTTTCTGCACTTGAAATCCCTGTTTGTGTACTTTACTTAAAGTGGAGAAATGCAATAGACCAGATACTTTATTTTTTCTGTCTGTCAAAATGACAGAAAACATGTTGAATGAACCATCAGTTTTTTAAATATTCAGTAAACTCAACCATTAGGAGTCATTTATTCACAAATCAGAAATTAGTGGTCACATTGCACTTTTTTGCAGGGTTTAGTCTTTATTTCTTGTCACATTCAATTTCAACACAGTTTGTGTTTGATAGACAAAACAAGGCATGACAAGTTTATTTGTATAGCACATTTCATACTCAGCAGTAATTCCGTTTCCATTTCTCCGAAAGAACAATGACAAAGAATAATGTCCTCTTCCAGAAGATAAAATTCCGACTGCTAGTGTTAAAATGCATGTTTTGCTACAGAAAATCATACTTAAAGGGTTAGTTCACCCAAAAATGAAAATAATGTCATTTATTACTCACCCTCATGTCATTCTACACCCGTAAGGCCTTCATTCATCTTCGGAACACAAATTAAGATATTTTGATTAAATCCGATGGCTCAGTGAGACCTGCATAGCCAGCAATGACGTTTCCTCTCTCAAGATCCATAAAAGTACTAAAAAAATATTTAAAACAGTTTATGTGAGTTCATTTGTTTAAGCTTCAAGCAATAACTATAAATACTTAAGAGGATGGAGTCATAAGAACGATAACTATATATTAGCAGCCACACTAACAGACAATAACATTCTGTTTATTATAAACGCACACTGCAGTTTTATAGTCTGCCACTTTAAATGCTCAAGCTGATTCTGATTGGCTGTCAATGTTTTTATTAGCTCATCAGCTAGAAAAAAACATTTTCTGAAAGTGATTCCAACAATATTGTTCCTCTGAGTCGTTATCGTTATAGCTGCAGTGTGGACTTCACAGAATTAAAATGATTATTAAAACTTCATAGTCATCATTTTTGTAATGCCTATTATGTTGCTGCTACAGAATGTGCATTAAAGGGTTAGTTCACCCAAAAATGAAAATAATGTCATTTATTACTCACCCTCATGTCATTCTACACCCGTAAGGCCTTCATTCATCTTCGGAACACAAATTAAGATATTTTGATTAAATCCGATGGCTCAGTGAGACCTGCATAGCCAGCAATGACATTTCCTCTCTCAAGATCCATAAAAGTACTAAAAAAATATTTAAAACAGTTTATGTGAGTTCAGTGGTTCTATGTTAATATTATAAAGCCACGAGAATACTTTTTGTGTGCCAAAAAAACAAAATAACGACTTTTCAACAATATAGTGATGGGCCTTTTTTAAAACACTGCTTCGGAGCTTTACGAATCGAATAAGTGATTCGGATCTTCTATCAAACGGCTAAACTGCTGAAATCACGTGACTTTGGCGCTCCAAGTCACTGATTCGATTCGTAAAGTTCTGAAGCAGTGTTTTGAAATCGCCCATCACTATATTGTTGAAAAGTCATTATTTTATTCTTTTGGATCTTGAGAGAGGAAGTGTCATTGCTGGCTATGCAGGCCTCACTGAGCCATTGGATTTAATCAAAATATCTTAATTTGTGTTCTGAAGATGAATGAAGGTCTTACGGGTGTAGAACGACATTATGTATAAATGACATTATTTTCATTTTTGGGTGAACTAACCCTTTAATGCACATTCTGTAGCAGCAACATAATAGGCATTACAAAAATGATGACTATGAAGTTTTAATAATCATTTTAATTCTGTGAAGTCCACACTGCAGCTATAACGATAACGACTCAGAGGAACAATATTGTTGGAATCACTTTCAGAAAATGTTTTTTTCTAGCTGATGAGCTAATAAAAACATTGACAGCCAATCAGAATCAGCTTGAGCATTTAAAGTGGCAGACTATAAAACTGCAGTGTGCGTTTATAATAAACAGAATGTTATTGTCTGTTAGTGTGGCTGCTAATATATAGTTATCGTTCTTATGACTCCATCCTCTTAAGTATTTATAGTTATTGCTTGAAACTTAAACAAATGTTCTTGTCACACTGTATTTCACCTCAAAATGAAACTTTATGGAAAAGTCATTGTTCCCATACCGATTGTCATTGCTGTCTGTGCTACAGTATTGAGGGGGGTGGAGGTGTGCACAGTTGTCATGCAAATATCATATTAAAAAAAGGCTCTAATGGCTCTTAAACTAGGCTTTGTTTTATTTATTCAAAATGCACTTATTTTTGATTATGAGGTGAAAAATGATTTGAACATTTCTTGGAAGTTTTCATGGGATTCAAACTAATATGGAGACGAGAGAAGTGCATAGTCTCGAACATGAATATAGACATGTAAATCATTGATATGACTGCAGTAATTTTGTCTTATTGGACCTGATGGCTCCACCTGTGTGTGTGAGAGATGAATGGTGTGTCAATGGATGTTTTTGGCTGTGAGGATCAGACTGTAATGAGGGACTAGAGACTACAGAGCACAAGATGTGCTTTTACTCCCCTCAACTCACACCTTCCTCTCCCCGTGTGAAGCGTAGGAGGGAAATTAGCAGTTCACATGAATTTTTCATGAAACTCTTTTCTTAGATGCCAGCCATGATGCCGCCAATGATGCCAGGAATGATGATGCCTCCCCGTTTGCCAGCTGCATCAATCCAGCCTACAGGACCGGTAAACTAGCTTGAATATCACACTATTACATCAGTGCTGGTTAAATATAGACCCTCACATGCTGTCAGCAGTGTCAGAATAACCCTAATGAACACACTGCAAAGTGGCAAAATGTACCAATTTAGAATCAACACCATTTTTATAGCACTTATCCACATGCTATGAGTGATAGTAGCAGAAAAGATCAGCTTGATCTAATTTATTTCGGTGTATAATACTCCTTCCCTACAGCACACTTTGTGGCTATTAGTGGTGTAATGGTTCAAATTACTTACGGTTCGGTTTGTATCACGGTTTCACTATGATTCGGTATGTGCTATATTCAAGATAAAAAAGGACTACTGTCCTTTTAATCAAACCACAAGGAATAGCACAAATAAATACAATGGAGAAAACATACAAATAAAAAAACAGTGCTTTTCAGGCAGGTCTAACTAGTTTTCAGGTACAGAAATTGAATAAAGTAATCAAATATTAAATAACACTGCATATAATCTTCACTGTAAAAAAAACAGACAGCAGCAGGAATATTAGGCTGCTGTCAATTTAAGACATAACACATCCAATATACTGTTACACATGCATTGTCTTGACTGTTTACATGCACTTTAGACGTAACCTACTATGTTTGCTAGGATACTCACCAAGACAGGCATGTTGACATTTTTGTTTGAATTTGTCCGTTCAGATGCAAGAAGACTTGAAAGTGAACTCTAATATTCACAAATATACTAATATTTAATATTCACGTGCTATCTGAGACACGGCTTTCCATGTGCACGTTTCAGATGTGTGTGCACACGAAACTTCTGCAAAGCACTTATGTTTTAAAAACATTTAGCCCTATTATACAATTAATTATATAATTAAAATTATATAATACCAGTCTATACACTTAAAAATAAAGGAAGTTTTTGAAGTGATGCCATAGAAGAACCATTTTGGTTCCCTAACTTCAGTGTCTTTCAGAACCTTTCAATGAACAGTTCTTAAAATAACCATTTTTTTCTTAATGTGAGTAACATTTAGTTATCTAAAGAACCTTTTTCCACTATAAAGAACCTTTTGAGCAATGGAAAGGTTCCAAGGACGTTAAAGGTTTTTCATGGATCTATCAGGGTTCCTACACAGTATGGAAAATTATGGAATTTGATTTTAGTATTGTCCAGGTCTGGAAAAGTATAGAAAAAAGAAAACAGAGTATGGAAAAATACTTGTTTACAGACTGTATCCAGACTATTATCATACAAGTAGTTTAGCACTTTACTGTTGAGGGAAATTTGTATTTTTAACCTGATAAAGCCAGCTGTATTATATTTGATATGCAAATTTCTAACACCTCTAAATTATTAATATAACAACTGTGGTACATAATCTACTACATGCCTTCTGTCATCTGATTTTTATTTTTTTAGCAAGTAAAAGGCGTTTTAGTATAATTCTAAACGTCCCTATTTCCGGTTGTGGTACAGGTACACAAGTGAAATTTTTACTGATTTTTGTAAATGTAAGAGTACATTTTATATTGTTATTTCAAGATGAACACTTGCTGGTCCAAAAGGAACTTAAGTTTACTTGATTATCCATATATAATTTTTTAGAAAAATCATGTTAAATATGATAAGTCTTTTGAGGAATATTTATTTGAACATCTCTCAATGTATTGAACTGCATTTTGTCCCCACAATAAAAACTATAGAGCTTTGATAATAAAACAAAGTATTTAAAATATCTTATTTTAAATATCTTATCTTAAATATCTTATCTGTGTCATTTAAGCGGCCCCTAAGTTAATAATTAATGATTTTCACAATGGAAGTGATTCAATAAAAAAAACTTACTTTAGCTCGATAATAACTTTTTCTTAGAGCTGCTGTAAAGCCAAAACAAACTGTCCATTAATTTTCCTGTTATCACTGTGAAGCTGCTTTGAAACAAACTGTATTGTAAAAAGCACTATATAAATGAAGATGACTTGACTTGATACAAGCAGAGTGATTTCAAGACAAAGGTTTACTGATTGTCAAACATGACTGAGTGATCAAGGCGCACATATTCATTATGCAAAACTGAAATGTGTAGGAACCCTGAATAAAGAACCTTTATTAATAGGTCTGAACACTGAAATTATCTGTCATCAATGAAAATAATTTTTTCACTAACATATGGGCCATAAGAGAAATATTAAGAAAATAAAATGACAGTTATTACTCACCCTCATGTCGTCCCAAACCCGTAAGACTTTAGTTCATCTTCAGAACACAAATGAAGATCTTTTTGATGACAGAATGCTGTCCGATTTCCTTCCATACACTGCCTTTGCAACTGACACTTTGATGCTTCAAAAAGTTCATAAAGAGATCAGAAAACTTATCCATATAACTTGAGGGGTTTAGCCCTTGTGTGTTACGCAGCACATTTGAGCTTTCCGATCTCTTTATCTCAAAGTGTCAGTTGCAAAGGCAGTGTATGGAAGGAAATCTGACAGTATTCTGTCATCATAAAGATCTTCATTTGTGTTCCAAAGATGAACGAAAGCCTTACAGGTTTGAAACGACATGAGGGTGAGTAAATAATGACAGAATTTTCATTTTGGGGTGAACTATCCCTTTAATATGACCTCAATAATGGGATCATTAGGAACCAAACATACTATAACTTTCAGAACTCAGTCCAAAAAGAACATTCGTTACGTATGTTTACATGCACTCGTGTTCTTCAATCCAAATATGAATATATCCAAGTCCAATATGATTTCAGATTCTGAAAGCACTGTTTATATTATGTACCCTAAACTTGGCAATCTGATCCAAATATTTGTGCATTAAACCTATTCTGAACAGAATCTCAGTGGCAGCTGCGACATTCAGAAGCAGAGAAAGCCACTGCTAGAATGTCATCAGAACTAAATGCTAGCATAATTGTTGTTTTTGCCTTGATGACGCATCTAAAAATATGTCTGAAAAAAAGTAAAATCAAGTATCTAGCAACATACATTTCTTGTCATAGTTGAAAATGCTTGTGCTGCTGCTTAATATTTTTGTGGAAACCGTGATATTTTTTTTTTTTTTTTTTTTTTTAGCCCTTTCACTTTTGATCAATTTAATGCATCTTTGCTGAATAAAATTATTAATTTCTTTATTTTAAAAAAACATTTACCCATAGTTTATTTAAACATAAGTACCCTGTGGTAAAATTTGTCTAGCTCAGATGATCTTTCTGAATAATCTTAGCGTTTGAATGGCACATTTCATTTCATTCATCAATAATCCAGCTTAGGAGACTGTTTCTGATGGATGTGAGACAGTTAAAAACTGTTGAGCTATACTAAAATTTGACAGTTTTCAGACAAAAATTACCAAACGTTATCAGAATTACTAACTTCTCAAAATTAAATGTAAAAATACATTTCCTTAAAAGGAAGTACCTACACATTAGCTGTGACCATTTGTTAATTGATATGGAGAGAAATGCTTGGAAAGCTGATTCATATCTGACCAATAACATGAAACAGCCCAGTTCAATTAGAGTGGCTTAATTCATTTGCGTTTCAAAGCATTACATCACTAATGAATATGGATGAAAGGACAACATGGCAGTTTCAGTTCAGTATATATAAGAACAAACTAACCATACATGTGCAGATCTTTTTTGAACACACCTCCTCAGTCAGTGGTGATTAAGATCTGCTTTCAAGTAATCAGCTATATTAAGCATCAAACAGCCTGTCCTTAGTTAACCATATTAAATATTGATAACATCAGTAATAATTAGCGCCAGGCTTTGAGCTGTAGATGAAGACGTCTGATCAGATGCAGAATCCAGCTGATGCTCCTGGAGCTGTCAGTCAAACTGCCCTGTCAGTCAGATGGCTTTTTCCTTTCCTGTAATTTGGGGTAAGGACACTACTAATGATGTTAGCTCTGATGTCTTTAGGTCTGCTCATGAACTAATTTAATTCCAACATTTATTGACAGAGCTTTCATAGATTATATGAAGTTTCAAGTCATTTAAAAGATGTCACACATAAATCAGCATGTTTATTCTGTTGTTTATTTTATTTTGTAATGAAACCCTCTTTTCTTTGTCCATCTCAGCCTGGTGTGAGTCCAGTTGAGTCTGCAGGTGAGAGATAACTGGTTTTGCATCATCATCATCATCATATTGTTGATTATTATTTCTAAATGTAATAAGTGTTTTTGTTCTATTTCAGCACCGGCGGCTCCCGGAACAACAGTAAGAACAAACAACCAAACACAATATTGTTAATGTTGTACAGTTAGGATTGTGATTTAAATAATGTTCCTGTCTCTATAAATTACAAGTTATGTACAATGCTATTATTGAAAAAAAAAAAAAAAACTATTAACATGGAAATATTTTTTTTCCTCTTAGAGCACCACATCAACTGAGTCTTCACCTGATGAACAGCCGAAAAAGGCAAGACACAACAAACACTTTTTATCAGTCAAAAATGAATACATGTGCTTGAAATTAAAGTTCAGTTTTTTAAAAAAGTGCATATGAAAGTATAAAGCTGTTTGTCTAGAATTAAGACACATCTGAACCATTCTTAATTTTTAGCTTTTAAATAAAATGTTTTGTGTATTTAAAGCCTGTGCGACTTGTAGATAGGAAGTGGACTCACATTTGTAACAAAGTGTTGTTAAAGGAATACTTAATACTTAAATAAGGAGTACTCAACAATGAAAATTCTGTACTCATTTATTCACCACCTTGAAGTTTCAAATCCCTGTTGATTTTATTTCTTCCATTGAACACAAAAGAAGGATTGTCCTGGTTGCTCTTTTTCCATGCAATTTCAATTATATTTTTAAATACTTTTTCTATACTTTTAAAGGCGCAACAGTGGTCTTTATGACTTGAGTGCTATGTTTCAAGTATTCTGAAGCCATGACATTTCTTTGTGTGAGGGATAGATTGAAATTTAAGTCATTATTACTGATCATTAGCCTATTCATTGCAGTGGTAAAAACTTCCCTCCAGTGAGTGGTTAACTCAGTGTCAGTGAGTTGAGTCATTCGTGAAGCACAGCAGTTTGATTCATGGCTGTAACATTCAGATTGGTCTATTTTTGAGAACTGCATCTGTCAATTCAATTCATCAAGTAGTTCTGATTGATTCATTCACAACTTGGACATCTCTGCTTCTCTCGTAAATAGTCCCGAGTCAGTGCTGTTACACAAAGCCATTATATGGTTCATTTATTGTTATTGCATGGAAAAGAGCAATAGTCATACATGGTTTTGTATAATTAAACTAGATGTAGCTGATGAAATGGCTAGTGATGACTAGAGACTAATAATGTAATGAGCGAAGTATTCATCATGTCTCCTGCAGAAGTCAGTATGGACTGAGCACAAATCACTGGATGGAAAAACATATTACTACAACACAGAGACCAAACAATCCACATGGGAGAAACCTGATGAACTCAAATCACCTGCAGAGGTAAAAAGAGGTCAACACACCCTTCTCGCTTACACAGTCATATTTCATCTGCCAATTACTGCTCATTCAGGAGGTCATAATACTACTACTACTATTAACAATAATTAAATGGCATGGTTAGTCTGTGCTTGACAGAGTTTTGAATTGATGCTTGTTCACACATAATGTGAAACAAATCCATAAGGTTTATTTATGCCAAGTGCCGAAAAGATTTTCTGCAGGAGAGATCTAAATGACTTATCAAGGTTTATTTATTTATTTATTTATTTTTAAATACACATTTTCACACATTTTTTGTGTAGTCCAAACAATTTGCTGAAACCAACTTATGTTTTTTTTTTTTTTATTAATATGTTGAATTAAATTTATACACATTAAACTAGGTGGAATACAATGTTTTGTATTCCACCTAGTACTCAACTGTATTCAAAATATGAGGTATCCTTTGTTTCTATTCAAAAGTTTATTTGCAGGAATATGCTCATTTGTTGTAAATACTTGTGTAAATTGAAACAAACTTTGTTTTGCAGCAAATGTTGTCCAAGTGCCCATGGAAGGAATACAAGTCAGATACCGGAAAGCCCTATTACTATAATTCACAGACCAAAGAGTCTCGCTGGACTAAACCCAAAGAGCTGGAGGACCTAGAGGGTCAGTACACAAAATGAATAAAACACATTCAGCATTGTTACACAAACACAAATCTAAAAATCTTACATGAGAAAATGGTTTAACTTTTTTTTTTCTCTTTTCTTCAGCGATGATAAAGGCGGAGGAAAATGGGTGAGCATCAGCTTTATTTACTAAGACCATAAAGGGATAGATCACCCAAAAGTTAAAATTCTGTGATCATTTACTCAGCCTCATGTTGTTCCAAACCTGTAGGTCCTTGTTCATTTTCAAAACACAAATAAAGATATTTTTAATATTCACCCATAATTTTTGTCCATCCATTGAAAGTTAATTCCACCAAAATCTTGACAGTAAAATGACAGTAAAATTAATCCATATGAATTGAATGGTTTAATATAATTCTTCTGAAGAGACATGATCACTTATATGGTGAACAGATTGAATTAAGGCTTTTATTCCCATTTAAACACTGATCAGTGCACAAAAATAGAGCTCATCCAGTGTGGTAAATGGAAGATATACTTGCTTGATGTGTGAGAACAAAGCTCATTGGTTCATGATCATCTTATGAATTACTTTTACAATGTTTGTAAACATTGTGTATGTTTTGAAGCTTGAAAACTTTGAGTTGACTTTCAATGAGTGGACAAATTCTGAAAGAAAATAATCTTCATTTGTGTTCTGAAGGTGAACGAAAGTCTTATGGGTTTGGAATGACTTTGGGTTAGTAAATGATGACAGAATTTTCATTTTGGGTGAGCTATGCCTTTAAAGGGTTAGTTCACCCAAAAATGAAAATTCTGTCATTTATTACTCACCCTCATGCCGTTCCACACCCGTAAGACCTTCATTAATCTTCGGAATGCAAATTGAGATATTTTTGTTGAAATCCGATGGCTCAGTGAGGCCTGCATAGCCAGCAATGACATTTCCTCTCTCAAGATCCATAAAGGTACTAAAAACATATTTAAATCAGTTCATGTGAGTACAGTGGTTCAATATCAATATTATAAAGCGACAAGAATATTTTTGGTGCGCCAAAAAACAAAACGACTTGTATAGTGATGGCCGATTTCAAAGCACCGCTTCAGGAAGCTTCGGAGCATAATGAATCAGCATCTCGAATCAGCGGTTCGGAGCGCCAAAGTCACGTGATTTCAGCAGTTTGGCGATTTGACACGTGATCCGAATCATGATTCGACACATTGATTCATTATGCTCAAGCTTCCTGAAGCAGTGTTTTGAAATCGGCCATCACTAAATAAGTCGTTATTTTGTTTTGTTTTTTGGCACACCAAAAATATTCTCGTCGCTTTATAATATTAATATTGAACCACTGTACTCACATGAACTGATTTAAATATGTTTTTAGTACCTTTATGGATCTTGAGAGAGGAAATGTCATTGCTGACTATGCAGGCCTCACTGAGCCATCGGATTTCAACAAAAATATCTCAATTTGCGTTCCGAAGATTAATGAAGGTCTTACGGGTGTGGAACGGCATGAGGGTGAAAAAATAAATGACATTATTTTCATTTTTGGGTGAACTAACCCTTTAATATACCATTAGATTTATAGAAAGCAGTTTTAGTTTTCAAAACAGTTTTCCAGTTGAGGGAAAACTGTCTGTTGTTGGCAAAGGGTGGTGCAGGTTCATCAATATTGGTGAAAACTTTCATTTCCCACAAATCAGGGTTTTTCATGGGTCAAAAATGGTCTTCGGTGGTGGCGGTTGAACACGGTCATCCATACACAGTACAAAGTACCCTACCCAAGTCAACTGCGAGCCCAGTACTGACATTAAATCAATAAATACAACAATAACAATAAATACAAACAATAAATACAAAGAAACATTGTAATATTAACTTATCCTATTTATTCATGAAATAGCAAAAAATCACTGTCAGGACAGATCATAAAATATAAAAGTGCTTAGAACTCTTTTATAGTCCTATTCAAAAATCTGTAAATTTGTATGTGCAAAGTCACTGAGTAACTGATTTGAAAGTTAGAAATAAAATGAACAACAAAGTAACAAATTGCACAAAAATCTAGAAAAAGTGGCAGGTCTGTTATTTTGCATTTACACTCCAAGACTTAATGCACTGATCATTTGACATCCATTGCTATGGTTTTCACTGTCATTCGGATTCAGTCGCGTATTTAAATACTGTTGTCAATCCAGAAACTTTTGTAATGTGTAGTTAGCATCATGAAAAATATATAATATATACAGAAATCGAGCAAAGATCACTGCCATTATAATTAATGATGAAGTCAATTATAATGCAAGGTAGAAAAAGCTGCACTCTTGCGAAATGGATCTCTTTTTTACATTGCGTTTATACTTTGTTGTTTATAATGACAGGATTCGAGAGCATGCAGAACAAACTCGGCGGTGTTGAGCGGATTCTGACTAACTTAAACACCTCTTATTGTCCATTCCGTTCATGCGCTCAACAGATACGTCTGTGATTGGCTACAAACCTCAATGCTGCAAAAACATGTTGAAAATAGAAACCTTTGATGGAGGTTTCACAGAGTGCTTACACAAACTCTCATGGGAGCGTTTTAAAGCTATCAGCGTGTACTGGTACTGCAGAATGGCAGGTATCGTCACATTAAACCAATCAAAGAATCATTTTGGTGCCTGCCAAAATATTTTCAATGAAGGAAAAACCCTGCAAATGAATGGCAAGATAGCAAATATATAATTTTTGGAAGGGTAGTGTCACTGTAATTTGAAATGTAAAATGTGAAATCCAAAAAAGTAGACTTTTCATACACATTTTATTTTTTTAATTCAGAGGTCATCCAGTTATATTCATTTTCAATCTGTCTGTTTAAGGACGGCTGATGTTGTGGCTCCTGGCACCACCCCTGCTCTTACGTCTCAGAGTGAGTCTTCTGTTACTGTGGCGGCAGTTGCTGAGACAGAGGCTACCATGGCGACAGGCACCTCAGAGGAACAGCCAGCTCACGTGCCTGCGCAGGTTGCTGAGGTCAGCAGTGATGTCACCGTTAACTCCACTGAGGAAACGCCCAGCGTAGAGACACAACCCAGGTAATGAACTCGTATACGCTCAGCACATTTGGTACAGAAAACAGCGTAACCTACAAACAACACCCAGAACATTCTAAACATCCCACGTGTGTCTGTCTGAATCAAACAAACTAGATCTCTGCCCAAAACATAGTATGGTTATACACTGTGAAGAACAGATTACATTAAATACACTACCAGTCAAGTTTGAAATGGAGAGATTTTAATGTTTTTGAAAGAAGTCACTAAGGCTGCATTTGTTTAATAAAAAAATACAGTAAAAACAGTAATATTGTGAAATATTATTATAATTTAAAATAACATCAGCATTATTACTCCAGTCTTCAGTGTCACATGATCCTTCAGAAATCATTCTGTTTTAAATTATTCTAAATTGTAATAATATTTCACAATATTAATCATAATATTAAATCATAATTGCGTCTAATTTTACTTTTTATTTTTTTCATTGATTAACACTACCATTCAAAAGTTTGGGGTCAGCTATGTGTATATATATGTATATGTGTGTGTATATATGTAATATATTTTTTAATTTAATTCAGTACTTTAATACTTTTATTCAACAAGGATGCATTAAGGGTTAGTTCACACCATAAATGAAAATTCTGCCATCATTTACTCACCCTCATCTCGTTCCAAACTCGTAAGACTTTCGTTCATCTTTGAAACACAAATGAAGATCTTTTTGATGAAATCCGAGAGATCTCTGTCCCTCTATTGACAGCAAATAAACTACCACTTTGACGCTTCCAAAAGCTCATAAGAGATCGTAAAACTAATCCATATGAATTGATCGGTTTAGTCCAAATTTTCTGAAAAGAGACAATCAATTTATATGATTTAATTTAGGCTTTTATTCACATATTAATTATATAGTCTAACATGATTCACTTTTCTCGATCCAGTTGTATCCTGACGAGTGGAAAAAAAAATTGCGCTACATTATTTCCTGCTGAAAATTCTGATTCACTTGAAAATGTCAGATTATGAAATTTAGCGTTGGGAATTTTGTGCCATATAGGACAAAATGCTCTTTTCCTTCAAAAGGTAAATTTTAGTTTTGTAATTTATTTTTATTTTATTTTTTGCAGTAATGATGTTTCTAAGGAGGAGAGACCTGAGCTAGTGAAGAAGGTTTACAAGTGGAACACAAAAGAGGAGGCCAAGCAGGCCTTTAAAGAACTGCTGAAAGAAAAGGTAATTTTTTATTTTTTTTGCTCTCTCTCCCCCCTGTAGTGAGGAGGGAGGTGTTGATATTCCGGCTGGGTGTTTCTAAATTTAGTGTGTTTTAATTTGGCACACAAAGTGCTCCTGTGAGAGCCGCGGCTGTTTAATTGCTGTGAGTGTGATTAGACTGGAGTGAGTGAAACAGAAGACGGTGGAATCGCACGCTTCACAGACCCCCGACAGCCTTTCAGAGAGACACGCTCATAATGAATGAAGAACTTTCTCTTTTGTGAAGTCAACATGGAGATCTACTTCTCCAAACCTTTTTATTACTCTATCTTTTTTTTTTTTCCTCTCCATTCTGCTACTTTGATGCCCCTCTCTGTGGACGTCCATATAAGCCTCTCAACAATCACAAGAGATATCAATCTAATTATCTATTCAGGTCAAATAAAATCTCTCAAATTCTACCTGATGAAAAATGTCTCTATTATTAAATGTTATTTAGCAAATCTAAATGAATTTCACCTTCCATTTGGAGTTTTTCCAACCCTAACATTTTTACCAAACATATCATGCATCGAGTAACATAATTTTAAGTCTGGTGCTGTAGTCGGCGACGAAAAGTAACTTTCCATCTTTATCCCTCCATGTAACTAGGGTGTTTCCTCCAATGCATCATGGGAGCAGGCAATGAAGCTGATAATTAACGACCCTCGTTACAGGTATCCAAATACTGCACAGCATTGTCATTTGATAGCGTTTACATCCTGTGCACTGCACTGAAACTCGTATCTCTTTCCGTGTGTGTGTTCGCATGCAGTGCTCTGCCCAAGCTGAGTGAAAAGAAACAGGCGTTCAATGCTTATAAAGTCCAGACAGAGAAAGAGGAAAAGGAAGAAGCCAGAATCAAATACAAGGAGTCTAAAGAGACTTTCCAGCGCTTTCTGGAGAACCATGAGAAGATGACTTCAACCACACGATACAAGTGAGTGTTTACAGCTGTTTTGATGATGCAATGTTAACCAATTCCCACAAAAAAATAAAAACGTATACCTCATACTTAAGGTTAAGGAGTTTTGAACAAACACCCTAGCAACTGCATATCAACACTCTTAAACACTCACTCAATGCCTTGACAACCACCCATATCACCCCAGCATCATAGTGTTTTGCAGTTTTGCATGCACAAGCACTACTTTCTTTCTTTTTTTTTTTTTTTTTTTTTTTTTTTTAATCTAGTATTACTATAAACAAGGTTACTGATTTTTCAGCTCTTTGTTCTCTTTATCTGTCATTGATTCAGAGCAGTTGAACTTTACTCTCCCACTTACTTAGTTGATTAAAATCACATCAGTGTTGTCATGGTGACGTGTTGGGAGGTTTTGGTGATGTCACTAAGTTAAATTATGTTATTGGTGTAAATCTCACTTGTAATCAGGCTTTAAATAGCAGTGTTGTTTTTCGTGTGTTCCTGTCTGCACTGTGCCATAAGGTCTCATAGATACTCTCCGTTATTAATTAGTAGTTATATGATGTTAAAATGCTGTGATATTACTGCCCCCTACTGACTAACTTTTGAACTGCAGCAATGTATGTACTCACACACAGATGAAATTGTGCTTTACAAAGTGTTTTCAAAAAAAGTTGTGTTTTAAGTAGAGGTTGTTAGTGAGTAAATGTGTGTCTTGTACAGGAAAGCAGAACAGATGTTTGGCGATCAGGAGGTGTGGTCATGTGTTCCAGAGAGAGACAGGCTGGAGATCTATGAAGATGTGCTCTTCTATCTGGCAAAGAAAGAGAAGGTTTGATAGACTGATTCTGGTTATCACTGCTATTTCATATTCATATTTACACTAATAATCTAATAATCTACTAATTATCATTTTTCTATTTAACAATTTAAATGTTGATATCTTGCTCACTTGGATGCTTTTCAACTTGCAAACTTCAATTATAAAGCAATAAACCAGATATTGCTGTTCATTACAGTGATTGAGGGATGTTGTTAGGTGTGATGTGATGTGAACACATGGTAGCTTATTATGTTTATAAAACTTTAGCAAAAAGAATACGATAACATACACATGGTCTAGAAGTAATTTAATTTATTAATTTACTAAATAATTTGTCAATTTTTGTTACATTTTAGATTTAAAATTCACATGATTTGTGATCACTGGTGTGCATATGAGTATTTCTTGGTACAACCAATGCCTTTATATTTGAGACCTTTTTTTTTTCTTTTTTTTTTGAATGCTGAAAATGTGCTTAAGTGTCATGAAAATAATGCCACCTATAAACAGTACAAAAACTTAGTTTCTGAAATCAGTTTGTTTTTCATAAATGCAAATAATACTTTATTTTTTACTATTTATTACTATATATATTTTTATCTATCTTGTGATCAGAATTTAGAGTCGTATCTATTGTGTATCTGTACACTTTTTAATCATTAAATATTTATTAAATCAAATTTGAAGTAAAAATATTTTGGCTAATTTTATTTATTGATTTTACCATATATACTATTTTTATTACTATAAATTCTGATCACAAGATAAATAAAAATATATAGAGTCATATCTATTGTGTATTTGTACACTCTTCTTAAATAATGATTAAATATATTAAATAAAATTTGAAATAAAAATATTTTGGCTAATAAATTTGCTCAGTTGCCCTCCCGATGCATATAAGATCTTGTCCTGTCTGCAGCCTAATATTACTTGATCGTGACTCAATGCTTTGTTTTAGGAACAAGCCAAGCAGCTGAGGAAGAGGAACTGGGAGGCGCTGAAGAACATTTTGGACAATATGGCCAATGTGACATACAGAACTACGTGGTCTGAGGCACAACAGTACCTGCTGGACAACCCCACATTTGCTGAAGACGAGGAGCTACAGAGTATGAACGCACACACACTGTACAGCCACCTCCACATGATGATGCTTTTAACTTGCATAATGTGAGTGAGTGTGTTTGATATAGACAAAGCTTTTATCTTCCCCTGTGTGTGTGTGTTTTAGACATGGACAAGGAAGATGCGTTGATCTGTTTTGAGGAACACATCCGTGCTCTTGAGAAAGAAGAGGAGGACGAGAAACAGAAAACTCTGCTGCGAGAGAGACGCAGACAGCGCAAGAACAGAGAGGCCTTCCAGGTGACACATGCGCGCACACACACGTGAATGTCCTGGTTTGTCCGCTGCGTCACCTGTCCAGGCCTGTTAATATGAAAAGCTCTCACCTTGATTAATTGGAACTTGATGCTGGAATATCAATAAAGTCTGTGATGACAGATGATCTGTTTGACCGAGTTTAAGTTACTGCAGGTCATTGTGCCGTGAGGGAGACAGAATGCTAAAGCATTACTCGGCGTTATTAACACTCAGATACCCACTGGAGTATAAATATTTTTTAAAGCTATTAATTGATAACTATTTTGCACTTTAATATGGGTTCAAACTGCATACAACAACAGCTTGAACTCTGAAATCTGTCAGCAATCCATTTGGAACAAAAATGTTTACAATTTAAATCTCCCATGTCACAAAGACCAGGGTTCCCACACAGTATGGAAGAGTATGGAATTTGATTTTAGTATTTTCTGGGTCTGGGTAAGTATGGAAACATACATGTTTCCAGACTATTGCCCTTACTCAGTTCTCTAAAATATAGAATTGAGAATCCTAAAAAATTAAACGTATCGTTTAGTGATCGTTTAACACGACTGAATGAAGATGCATTCAGTCAAGATGCATATTTTCTTTATGCAAAACTGCTTGTCTTTACTATAAGCAAGACTCCTTTGAATTGTACTGTATACTGAATATAATTCTGATAATAATGTAAAATAATTTTATATGGGTGAATACTTTATGGGTGAGGACTTGGATGAAGTGATAATGCCTTTTAAGTGAAATGCAATTATTTCATTAATAAATTTATAGTATAGGAAATATTAGTATATTCTATACAGTATAATGCCATTATTTTGAAAATAGAAATGTGGCCAATGACAATATTATTTTAAAACTTATATGGATTTAAAATATTTAAAATGTATGCAGTCAGTGAAGGTGTGAAGTGTAATTCTGTACTTCAGCATTGCCGTTTTAATAAAATGCAGTGCATTGAACTTGTTTGGGTTACGGCAATAATTTAGCAACATAACAGCATACATAGTCAGAATGTTAATACATGTTAACAGTTGAATTTTAAAACCATTCATCAGATGTTAAATATGGTTTGAAAAATCTACAGAGAAGATTGAAAATTTGAATCTGGAAAAGTATGGATTTTTTTTTTTTTTTTTTTTCCTAAATGTGTAGGAACCCCGAAAGACAACATGTCACTTTACTGACACTGTTATTTACTGGTTTGGATTGAATTTAACTTTATTTTTGCACTAGAAAGTAATTATTCTATGTTAATTTTATCTCAATTTTCATAATGTTTAGTGATGACACACTCACATTCAATCTTACTGGAAAGGCTTCTTAGAAGTCTTAGTTTGTGCAGTTTGAAACACTTAAGTTAATACCAAAAATATATATGTGCATAAACATTGTTTTTTTTTTATAGTCAGTGGATTCCAATTTTTAAGGTTGAAAAAATAAAATTTACCATCAGTATTAATCCTTTGTGAAGGACAACATTATTGGCATGGTTGTAAAGTTCTGTGTGTGTGTGTGTGTGTGTCTGTTTCCAGAAATTCCTGGATGAGCTTCACGATCATGGGCAGCTGCACTCCATGTCTGCCTGGATGGAGATGTATCCAACCGTCAGCGCTGATATCCGCTTCAACAACATGCTGGGCCAGCCAGGTCTCTCTCTCTCTCGCTCACACACACACTGAGCGTGGCAGGCTTTGATGCTGATGAATAATACATGTAAAAGGGTCCTGTCCTCATTTCTGACTGTCTCCATTTCACCAGTACAGTCTGTGAACTCCACATGACTCTGATACATCAGCACTTATAAAATGGGCAGTTTCTTATTTTGGGCCCTCTAAAACAAAATAATTGAATGACGAATAAAAAATCCTATTATATTATGATTATCTATGATAATTATTATTTAATGCAATGCTATTGGATATTGGTGTCTTTTATTGTAAAAGTGATAAGCTGCTCAACAGTGTTGTGCTGTGTGCATTTTTTAGGCTCCACCCCTCTGGACTTATTCAAGTTTTACGTGGAGGATCTGAAAGCTCGTTACCATGACGAGAAGAGAATCATAAAAGACATCCTGAAGGTGAAAGAGAGAGAGAGACTGACGATCAGTGTTTATCAGATCTGTGCTGAAGCACTTGACGAATTGTGTGAGTGTGTTTGTGCAGGATAAGGGCTTCCTGGTCGAGATCAACACAGGCTTTGAGGAGTTTGGCTCAGTGATCAGCTCTGATAAACGTGCCACCACGCTGGATGCAGGAAACATCAAACTGGCCTTCAACAGTGTAAGCAGACTGCCTTGCTGTACATTATTCAAATAAGCCTTGTGTCTAACTAAATTTTAAGGCAACAAATGATGCTTTTCATCCAGCATGAAGGCAGGTAGGGAGGCCAAGGTAGGGAGGCCCAAAATTTGAAGACGTATACTTCGAAGATGTATGAAGATGTATACTTCACAGAAAAGGCAATCCCAAATTTCGGTCAGTGTTGCTAGGGTTAAGGTTTTCATGTCAGATTCATGCCATGTTAAAATAGACACAGGTAGCATTTTTGGGGGCTACTTAGAATTTAAAGTGGCCTATAAAAAAAAAAAAATTGCAGATGTTAGAAAAAGAAAATGGATTAATAATTAAGAGTTGAGAATTTTAACCCATATAATGGTTTACAATAAAGATTTCTCTCCCAAATATTTGCTGTTCTTTTGATCTTGTTATGCATCAACGACAAATCTACATAAACATTGAGCAGCAAAAACTGTTTTCAACATCAATAACAACTGAGCACCAAATCAGAATATTAGAATTATTTCTGAAGGATCACGTGATGCTTTGTCATCACAGGAATATATTACATTTTAAAATACATTAAAATTGAAAACTGTTATTTTAAATTGTAACTTTTCACTATAACTGTTTTACTGTATTTTTGATCAAAATGTAGCCCTGGTGAGCATACGAGACTTCTTCAAATACGTTTAAAAAAAAAAAAAAAAATCCAAACATTTGACCATTTCTGTATATTATGAATGTGAAAGACTATGGTGTGTTAAGAACATTTGGAAAGGAAAATAAGCTTAAAATTATAGCTTAGACATTTTTGGATGGCTATATGTGTTCATATATCAAACGTTTTAAACATGTAAACAAAAAAAACATGTAAAACCTGCCTCAAATTTTAAAATTGAAAATGAAAAACAAATAGTAGGAGAATTGAAATCACCCAAATGTAAAATAGATTGAGTAAAATCAGAGGAAAGATAAATAAATAAATAAATGTATACGCAAGTACAATAAGACTAGTTAAAACTGTTCATATCAGTTCATGGTGTATAAAAGCAACGCTAAATGTGTTTTTAGAGTCCCCTGTGTCAAAAGTATTTACATAATGATATTTTATTTTATTTTTATTTTTACTTTAGAGTATGGCTTTTTAGGTTAGCTATATGCTAGCATTAAGCTATATTTTCTAATGTAGTTTATGTGCTGATTGCACTTTCACTGTGTGAGCTGCTTTTGTAGAACCATTCAGGTCAGTCTCTTATGAGGTTTCATTTCAGTGTGGATTCTGTCTTGCCTGTGTAGACTTCAAAAAGAATGCCAGCTCACTAGAGTTTGGAGCAGAGAACCAGTGTGTTTAGTTCATGTTTACTGATTAATGAGGTGATCGTTCGTATTCATTGACTTGTGTTTGGTTTCTTTGTCCTGGTTCTGCTTTTAGTTGCTCGAGAAGGCTGAAGCACGTGAGAGGGAGAGGGAGAAAGAGGAGGCCAGGAAGATGAAGAGGAAGGAGGCGGCGTTTAAGAGCATGCTGAAACAGGCCACGCCCCCTCTAGAGCCCGAGGCCACATGGGAGGGAGTATGTCACTCTATTGCAATAAATATGAAAAATTATGTGGTTTATCTATTAGAAGTAGAATCTATCTGAACTGGATCCTTATGATGTATTAGTCTTCCTTACTGATCTGGTGCGAATGATGTGTGTTCATGCTAAATCAGGTACGAGAGCGGTTCCTAAAAGAGCCTGCGTTTGAGGACATCACTCTGGAGTCTGAGAGGAAGAGGATATTCAAAGACTTCATGCATGTACTAGAGGTATAAAAGAATTCTAAAAAGTTTTTACCAGACTTCACAAGACAAGATTCATATGTACAAGATTTGACTTGAGAGTGGGTGTTCATTTTTCCTTTTATATCACATTCACTCAATGTACAGTTTATTATTTTTCTATTTATCTATTTTTCTATTAAGATTTTTTAACATCGTCAGCTTTCTTTAGTGTGTAATGTTGCAGTTTGAAAATTAAAAAGGCCAGCAAACCACAAAGTCATTCCGAAGGGAGTTATTCTCTTGAGTTTACTTCCTGGGAAGAACATGTCACAATATTCCTTATTTAAATATTGCGGTTGACCGATCACAACACACTGGTCCAGCTGACCAATCAAAGCACATCGCACTTTTAATAACTAAACAGAGCATTACTGACAGAATGGGAAGTGAGGTGCTGCAACTATGTCAAATATGGGAAAAATGTTTGAACAAATTAAGCATGAAAACCAAACCCCCCCCCCCCCCACACACACACACACACACAAAAAACCAAACAAAACAAAAACAAAAAAACAAGACTTAATAGGGCATAATTTTAAAAAGAAAATTCATCTTGGAAAGCC